>NC_143028.1:10555000-10610000 GCF_057628025.1 Oncorhynchus mykiss | reverse complement strand
TGTGGGCAGTGTGTGTAACAGCATAACTTTAGACCGTCCCCTCGCCCATACCCGGGCGCGAACCAGGGACCCTCTGCACACATCAACAACAGTCACTCCTCGAAGCATCGTTACCCATCGCTCCACAAAAGCCGCGACCCTTGCAGAGCAAGGGGAACCACTACTTCAAGGTCTCAGAGCAAGTGACGTCGCCGATTGAAACGCTATTTAGCGCGCACCGCTAACTAAGCTAGCCGTTTCACATCCGTTACATGTGCACATAGCCTGTCTTCTCTTGAGAGCCAGGTCTGCCTACGGCGGCCTTTCTCAATAGCAATGCTCACTGAGTCTGTACATAGTCAAAGCTTTCCTTAAGTTTGGGTCAGTCACAGGGGTCAGGTATTCTGCCACTGTGTACTCTCTGTTTAGGGCCAAGTAGCATTCTAGTTTGCTCTGTTTTCTTTTGTTAATTCTTTCCTATGTGTAAAGTAATTATCTTTTTGTTTTGTCATGATTTAGTTGTCTCCAAACAGAACCACACTAACTCACACACTCTAGGCCCTGTGGGCCCAAATACCATTACACACCACCTGGAGAGGTTTTCATTCTCATGGTGACAGCTTTCCCAAACCTAGTGGAGGAACCCAACGCACTATACGCACGCACGCAGCAAGACAATGATCCAAAACACACAATCAAGTCTACAAGAAAATGGCTAAAAAGCAACAAATTTGAAGTTTTGGAATGGACCAGTCAAAGTCCAGACCTAATGATCCCAATCGAGATGTTGTGGCAGGATTTGAAACAAGCAGTTTAAGCAGTTCTGCATGTAAGAGTGGGACACAATTCCTCCAGAGCGACGTGAGAGACAACTACAGGAAGCGTTTGGTTGCAGTCAGCGCTGCTGAAGGTGGTTCAACCACTTATTGAGTGTGAGGGGGAAATGACGTTTTCACACTGGAGAATTGGTCGTTCCATAACTTTTGTTAATTAAATAAATAAAATAAGTATATTTTTGTTGTTGTTATTTGTAAACTCAGGTTCCGTTTATCTAATATTAGCTTTTGGTTGAAGATCTGATGACATTCAGTATAAAAAATAATATGTTTAAAATCAGAAAGGGGACAAATACTTTTTCATGTCTCTGTGCCTCTCTTTCTTTGTCTCTGTATCTCCCTCTCTCCTCCGTTCCTTCAGATCGTTGTTTCTAGTTTCTAAAAGTCTGTTTTTTAATACACACAGACACACGTTGAAATATTCACACAGTCTGACAAGCCCCTCCCCCATGCATCTGCTGCGCCTGCTGATGATGTCACAGAACTGGAACACAGTGACCCTACGCTCCTCCTATACACACACTTGCACACTAAGCCCACCCAACACTGAGCCCACCCAACACTGAGCCCACCCAACACTAAGCCTACCCAACACTAAGCCTACCCAACACTAAGCCTACCCAACACTATAAGCCCACCCAACACTAAGCCCACCCAACACTGAGCCCACCCAACACTAAGCCCACCCAACACTAAGCCCACCCAACACTGAGCCCACCCAACACTAAGCCCACCCAACACTAAGCAAACCCAACACTAAGCCCACCCAACACTAAGCCCACCCAACACTAAGCCCACCCAACACTGAGCCCACCCAACACTGAGCCCACCCAACACTGAGCCCACCCAACACTGAGCCCACCCAACACTAAGCCTACCCAACACTAAGCCTACCCAACACTAAGCCTACCCAACACTAAGCCCACCCAACACTAAGCCCACCCAACACTAAGCCCACCCAATACTAAGCCCACCCAACACTAAGCCCACCCAACACTAAGCCCACCCAAGCACAAGTAAATGTGTTTCCTAGATGAGAAGTTGACATTGAACCAGATTACAACTAAACCAGGTAAAGACAACATGACAACATCATGACTATGATGTCATCTTTAACATATATCTGGTCATTTAAATCACATAAAGATGTATATTTCTGGTTGCTAAAAAGATGTGGACAAAATGTCCTTCTGCAACCAGAATACAACCTGACTCATTGACTGCAACCTGTTTTGCACGCAGGATAATTACAGCACGACATACTATTTGTTACATACAACTGACTTAGAGAAAGAGAGAGCGATAGATAAGGATATAGAAAGAGAGAGAAAGAGAGAGCGATAGATAAGGATATAGAAAGAGAGAGAAAGAGAGAGCGATAGATAAGGATATAGAAAGAGAGAGAAAGAGAGAGCGATAGATAAGGATATAGAAAGAGAGAGCGATAGATAAGGATATAGAAAGAGAGAGAAAGAGAGAGCGATAGATAAGGATATAGAAAGAGAGAGAAAGAGAGAGCGATAGATAAGGATATAGAAAGAGAGAGAAAGAGAGAGCGATAGATAAGGATATAGAAAGAGAGAGAAAGAGAGAGCGATAGATAAGGATATAGAAAGAGAGAGAAAGAGAGAGCGATAGATAAGGATATAGAAAGAGAGAGCGATAGATAAGGATATAGAAAGAGAGTGCGATAGATAAGGATATAGAAAGAGAGAGAAAGAGAGAGCGATAGATAAGGATATAGAAAGAGAGAGCGATAGATAAGGATATAGAAAGAGAGAGCGATAGATAAGGATATAGAAAGAGAGTGCGATAGATAAGGATATAGAAAGAGAGAGCGATAGATAAGGATATAGAAAGAGAGAGCGATAGATAAGGATATAGAAAGAGAGAGCGATAGATAAGGATATAGAAAGAGAGAGCGATAGATAAGGATATAGAAAGAGAGAGCGATAGATAAGGATTTAGAAAGAGAGAGAAAGAGAGTTATGGGAAAGGTCTCACGTGTCGGTGAAAGAGAATCAAAGAGTTTCTTGGCTTTGAGCAGATGGCACACACACACACACACACACACACACACACACACACACACACACACACACACACACACACACACACACACACACACACACACACACACACACACACACACACACCTGGAAAAGAGATCACAGCCCTGTTCAGGAAATACATTAAACTACAACCACACTGCAACAGGTGCTCTGATAGGAAATACTTTAAACTACATTACCCATACATGTAACAGCACTACAACAGCAAAAGCCTACAGATGTCCCACTCATAATTATCCTGCCAGCTCTAGGATGGCTGTGGCAAAAGCACACACACACACACACACACATTCCATAGCATGGTGCTTTCACACACACTCTATAGTCACTGCCTTTGATGTGAGTGTGGGAACGTTCAGGGAGGGAGAGAGTGAGAGGGGAGAGAGGGAGAGGGGAGAGAAAGTAAGGGAAAATAGTTAAGTGGATCAAAAGCCAGGGGCATAACATTTTTATATTATTGGTCCACGGGACCCTTCGTTATCTTTATCGGGAATACAGGAAGGAGCTTGGTTGGGAAGTACCGGAATACCGGCCACCGGTATTGAACCCTAGATAGAGCGAGGGGAAACGAGTGAGTGAGATAGAGATTCTGTCTTGAAGAATCTGTCTTTGGACAGTGTAGTATATTGACTGATACAGTCAGAGCAGTGTGTGTACCACAGTACTCCAGTCAAACAGAGGTTACTTTATATAAAACTCCAGTCTCTGTAATAGATGTACATGCACACGCACGCACGCACGCACACACACACACACACACACACACACACACACACACACACACACACACACACACACACACACACACACTGCTCTGAGGTCTCAGTAATCACACTCAGTAAAGAACAGCTCAACTGGTCTTCAAACACACTGCTTCACCCCAACTCTCACTAAACCCAGTGACCTGAGCGTGTGTGTGTGTGTGTGTGTGTGTGTGTGTGTGTGTGTGTGTGTGTGTGTGTGTGTGTGTGTGTGTGTGTGTGTGTGTGTGTGTGTGTGGTCATAGAGGGTGTTCTGTTCCAGTGACCTCTCCTGTCTGCTTCCTCAACCTGAGTGTGCAGAGTAACACCCCCTATACACACAGACACACTGTCTAACCCTAAAGCCTGTCGCATGCTATCTAGTCCAAACACCTCCTGCATATATTATGAGGAGATTTAGAGAAGTTGTTATTCCTTCTTGTGTTCGGCAGTAGTTTGTTTCCCCCCGCTGTTCTTTTTCTCTCGGGGCAAGTCGAAGTTCAGTAGCTGAAGTCTACACCCCTTCGTCTGTGATAGTTCCCATCTCTACCGTTGAACTATGTACCGGATTTTTCTATGAAGTGTTTGTTGTCATTCAATGCGAGACGACTAGTTTTCATGCACATTTTGTTCACTTGTGAAATATTGCACCAAATGTCTTAGCTAGGTGTCAAATTGCATGTCTTGGGCCTCCCGAGTGGTGCAGTGGTCTAAGGGACTGCATCGCAGTGCTAGCTGTGCCACCTGAGATTCTGGCTCGAGTCCAGGTTCTGTCGAAGCAGGCCGAGACCGGGAGACCCATGGGGCGGCGCAAAATTGGCCCAGCGTCGTCTGGGTTAGGGGAGGGTTTTGCCGGCAGGGATATCATTGTCCCATCGTGCACTAGCGACTCCTGTGGCGGGCCAGGCACAATGCAAGCTGACACCGTCGCCAGGTGTTTCCTCCGACACATTGGTGCGGCTGGCTTCCGGGTTAAGTGGGCATTGTGTCAAGAAGCAGTGCGGCTTGGCTGGGTTGTGTTTCGGGGGACGTACGGCTCTCGACCTTCGCCTCTCCCGAGTCCATACGGGAGTTGCAGCGATGGGACAAGACTGTAACTACCAATTGGGGAGAAAAAGGGGTAAAAAAATAAATAATAATAATTGCATGACTGAGACCTCTGTAAAAACACAAAAATGTATTACAGATTTCTTGATTTATCTTAGATTAATTCGGACTATTTTGAGGAAGTGTTACTGGCTACGTTGTTGCAGTGACTCGAGAGGGACAAACAACAATATTGCCACATTTTTTCAAGATTTTCAAGCAAAGGTATTTTATGACCAAATCGCCACATGGGTGGAATGTTATTAATATTTTTCATAATTTCACAATTAATCTAAATTATATTTAAAAATAATATATAAATATGTGTCGCTATGTAAAAATGTGGACAACCCTTCAAATTAGTGGATTCGTCTATTTCACCTGTTGCTGACAGGTGTATAAAATTGAGCACACAGTCATGCAATCTCCATAGACAAACATTAGCAGTAGAATGGCCTTACTGAAGAGCCCAGTGACTTTCAACGTGGCATCATCATAGGATTCCACCTTTCCAACAAGTCAGTTCGTCAAATTTCTGCCCTGCTAGAGCTGCCCCGGTGAACTGTAAGTGCTGTTATTGTAAAGTGGAAACGTCTAGGAGCAACAATGGCTCAGCCGCGAAGTGGTAGGCCACACAAGCTCACAGAACGGGACCGCTGAAGTGCGTAGCGTGTAAAAATCATCTGTCCTTGGTTACTCGGCTGGAGTGGTGTAAAGCTCGCCGCCATTGGACTCTGGAGCAGTGGAAACACGTTCTCTGGAGTGATGAATCACGCTTCGCCACCTGGCAGTCCAACGGACAAATCTGGGTTTGGCGGATGCCAGGAGAACGCTACTCGCACGATGTAGTGCCAACTGTAAAGTGCCAACTACAAAGCTTAGTGGCAACTGTAAAGCATAGTAGCAACTGTAACGCATAGTGCCAACTGTAAAGTTTGGTAGAGGAGGAATTATGGTCTGGGGCTGTTTTCATGGTACGGGCTAGGCCCCTTAGTTCCAGTGAAGTGGCAATTGAACGCTACAACATACATTCTTGATGATTCTGTGCTTCCGACTTTGTGTCGGAAGCACAATGTTCCAACATCTAGTGGAAACACTTCCCAGATGAGTGGAGGCTATTGTAGCAGCAATGTTCCAACATCTAGTGGAAACACTTCCCAGATGAGTGTAGTCTGTTATAGCAGCAAAGGGGGGACAGATTCCATATTAATGCCCATGATTTTGCAATGTTCGACGAGGAGGTGTCCACATATTTTTGGTCATGTGGTATATTTCAGTCATCTGTGATGTATATAAAGGGTAATATTGAAATGCAAACTCAAAATGTAATACATTTCAACTCTATATCTGACATGGTGCAGGTGTCTCCTTTTTAAGCCCACAACCATGTGTGTGAAGGTGTATACTCTTGTTTCAAAGAAGATTTGTTTAAAACTATCAAGAAACACTCTGTGACCCTGATTCAGCCCACTGCAGTATAAGGTTATTAATGGAGTATGCGACCACAGACGTTGGCTTTCGCCTCGCCAAGTTCTGCTAGGAGCAAACAGAACCTGGTCTGCAGGTGCCTTAACCCATACGCTGTCTGGCCCAACCTGTACCTGACACTGGGCTGGAAACATATCCTACCCACTCAGAGACTCTGGCAGTACAAACACATCTTCTCCCTGCCTGCCTGTCTGTCTGGGTGTCTGTCTGTCTCTTTGGCATCTGACAAAAGCTCTGAGACCTAATTGAATTGCACACTGGGTGGAGGATGAAGGTTGGGTAATTAGCTAGAATAACATAGTAGGGGAGGGGGGCTGTCTGAGCCAAGACTGTACTGAGAGAGAGAGAGAGAGAGACAGAGAGACAGAGAGACAGAGAGAGATAAAGGCAGGGGGGATTTATATCTCACTCTGTTGTGATGTCATCAGAGTGAGACACACCCTTGGAGTTACAGGAATCCCCCTGGTCTATAATAGCTTGTTATATACCAGTATGTTTAAAGTACAACACAAGCCATCGAATATCACACACACACATCTAGCTAAGCACAATGTTGTGATGTCAACAGAGAACAGGGATGAGGTCATCAAAATGAGACAGGTGTAACTGAGGCTCAGGGTTGTGATATCATAAGCGTGTGACCTACCCTGGATGCATTGCAGCGAGCCGTCCTCCGCTCTGATGGTGAAGGTCTCCCCTGGATTCACCTGTACCAGGATCACCTGTCGAGACCAGAGAGACAGATCAGACAAAACACAACGATAACAGACCGGTTCAGACACAGCACAATGATAACAGACCAGTTCAGACACAACACAATGATAACAGAATGGTTCAGACAAAACACAACGATAACAGACCGGTTCAGACACAGCACAATGATAACAGACCAGTTCAGACACAGCACAATGATAACAGAATGGTTCAGACAAAACACAACGATAACAGACCGGTTCAGACACAGCACAATGATAACAGACCGGTTCAGACACAACACATCGATAAGACCGGTTCAGACACAACACAATGATAAGACCGGTTCAGACACAACACAATGATAACAGACCGGTTCAGACACAACACATCGATAAGACCGGTTCAGACACAACACATCGATAAGACCGGTTCAGACACAACACATCGATAAGACCGGTTCAGACACAACACAATGATAACAGACCGGTTCAGACACAACACAATGATAACAGACCGGTTCAGACACAACACAATGATAACAGACCGGTTCAGACACAACACAATGATAACAGACCGGTTCAGACACAACACATCGATAAGACCGGTTCAGACACAACACAATGATAACAGACTGGTTCAGACACAACACATCGATCACAGACCGGTTCAGACAGACACAACACATCGATCACAGACCGGTTCAGACACAACACATCGATCACAGACCGGTTCAGACACAACACATCGATCACAGACCGGTTCAGACACAACGCATCGATCACAGACCGGTTCAGACACAACACATCGATCACAGACCGGTTCAGACACAACACAACGATCACAGACCGGTTCAGACACAACACATCGATCACAGACCGGTTCAGACACAACACATCGATCACAGACCGGTTCAGACACAACACATCGATAAGACCGGTTCAGACACAACACAACAATCACAGACCGGTTCAGACACAACACAACGATCACAGACATACATGAGAAGGAAACAAAGACATTACTCACACTCAGTCAGGACAAACACACACACACACTGATCGCCCCCAGGCCTCAAACACTCAAGACAACTGCATATATTTGCGGGCTGTTTGAGTGTGAAGCATCTTACCGTCATAATGTCCATGTGGAGGTTGCTGAGACTGTGGCTGTAGACATGGAACACATGTCCTGCCATGGCACATTCATACACACCACACACACAAACCCCGCAAACCCACCACGCACACACACAAACCCCGCAAACCCACCACGCACACACACAAACCCCGCAAACCCACCACGCACACACACAAACCCCGTAAACGCACCACACACACACACACAAACCCCGCAAACGCACCACACACACACACAAACCCCGCAAATGCACCACACACACACACACACAAACCCCACAAACCCACCACACACACACACAAACCCACCACACACACACAAACCCTGCAAACCCACACAAACCCTGCAAACCCACACAAACCCTGCAAACCCACACACAAACCCCGCAAACCCACCACACACACACACAAACTCCGCAAACCCACCACACACACACAAACCCTGCAAACCCTCCACACACACACACACAAACCCTGCAAACCCACCACACACACACACAAACCCACACACAAACCCACCACACACACACACACAAACCCGCCACACAGACACACAAACCACGCAAAACACACACTACACGTGCTACAGGTGTGTCTTCTTCCCAGCCCGTTCATATCCCCTCCTGTTCAATCTGCGTCTTCCCATAGTGACGTTAAGCTGCTCTCGCCCTTTCCCCTCACATGCAAACGGACACACACACTTCCTGCATTGTCTGCTGCTGCTGTTGCTATGGGAACCATGGCGCGCACTAGCGGGCGGCCCAGGTTTACAGAGGAGAGCCCCATCACATAGAGACACGCCCACAAGGTTTATAGTGATACAGCACTACATCCACGAACAAACTGTCTGTATGTTCCATGTGTTATGTCTTCAATTGTTTTCTGAGGGCTTTTACCTCTACAGGTAGACAACACACACACACACACACACACACACACACAGCCCGTCTCGGTGTCTGGGTTTTCTGCAGATAGTCATCTGACCAGCCTGTCTGACAGTCCTCTTTGATCCCTAGTAGGAACCTTCTTTATTGGGTGTTACAATGAAAACGCTCCTTAAGGATTTCCCTCAGGGAAGGGCTTGAACGGGACACCTCCTTCACACTAGCCGAACTGCGTTTGGCATTTGTACAATGTGCGTGTGTGTGTGTGTGTGTGTTACCAACCTGTTGCGCTGCGTCTCCATTAACCATGTGTTGCATCAGCGGCAGCTCCCCGTTCAGCAGCGGAGGCGGAGCTAAGTCCATCAGCTGGTCGGTCATCATCATGGTGACGTACATTCATGGATACACACACTGGCCTGGCCTACCTTGAGAGAGAGACAGAGACAGAGAGAGAGAGAGATAGTTAAATTCTACATTACGACATAAATGACATAGAGTACACATAAAGGCTGGTCTGGCCTACAATGTTCAATGAAACAAACTGTACATCACAGAGTTGAAAACTGTCCCATGAGATCACACACACACACACAGAACCACTTTAACTCCAGATACTGAGGTCAGCACTACACTACACCCCCCCCCCCCCCCCTACACACACAGAACCACTTTAACTCCAGATACTGAGGTTAGCACTACACTACACCCCCCCCCCCTACACACACAGAGCCACTTTAACTCCAGATACTGAGGTTAGCACTACACTACACCCCCCCCCCCCCTACACACACAGAACCACTTTAACTCCAGATACTGAGGTTAGCACTACACTACACCCCCCCCCCCCCCTACACACACAGAACCACTTTAACTCCAGATACTGAGGTTAGCACTACACTACACCCCCCCCCCCCCCTACACACACAGAACCACTTTAACTCCAGATACTGAGGTTAGCACTACACTACACCCCCCCCCCCCCCTACACAAACAGAACCACTTTAACTCCAGATACTGGGGTTAGCACTACACTACACCTACCCCCCCCTACACACACAGAACCACTTTAACTACAGATACTGAGGTCAGCACTACACCCCCCCCCCCCACACACAGAACCACTTTAACTCCAGATACTGAGGTTAGCACTACACTACACCCCCCCCCCTACACACACAGAGCCACTTTAACTCCAGATACTGAGGTTAGCACTACACTACACCCCCCCCCCCCCCCCCCCCCCCCCCACACACACACACAGAACCACTTTAACTCCAGGTACTGAGGTCAGCACTACACTACACCCCCCCCCCCCCCCCCCCCCCTAGACACACACATAACCACTTTAACTCCAGATGCTGAGGTCAGCACTACACTACACCCCCCCCCCCCCCCCCCACACACACACACACAGAACCACGTTAACTCCAGATACTGAGGTCAGCACTACACTACACCCCCCCCCCCCCTACACACACAGAACCACTTCAACTCCAGATACTGAGGTTAGCACTACACTACACCCCCCCCCCCCAAACCCCTACACACACAGAACCACTTTAACTCCAGATACTGAGGTCAGCACTACACCCCCCCCCCCCCCCACACACAGAACCACTTTAACTCCAGATACTGAGGTTAGCACTACACTACACCCCCCCCCCCCCCCCCCTAGACACACACATAACCACTTTAACTCCAGATGCTGAGGTCAGCACTACACTACACCCCCCCCCCCCCCCACACACACACACACACACAGAACCACGTTAACTCCAGATACTGAGGTCAGCACTACACTACACCCCCCCCTACACACACAGAACCACTTCAACTCCAGATACTGAGGTTAGCACTACACTACACCCCCCCCCCCCCCCCCCCCACACACACACACAGAACCACTTTAACTCCAGGTACTGAGGTCAGCACTACACTACACCCCCCCCCCCCCCCAGACACACACATAACCACTTTAACTCCAGATGCTGAGGTCAGCACTACACTACACCCCCCCCCCCCCCCCACACACACAGAACCACGTTAACTCCAGATACTGAGGTCAGCACTACACTACACCCCCCCCCCCCCCTACACACACAGAACCACTTCAACTCCAGATACTGAGGTTAGCACTACACTACACCCCCCCCCCCCCCCCTACACACAGAACCACTTTAACTCCAGATACTGAGGTCAGCTCTACACTACACCCCCCCCCCCCCTACACACACACAGAACCACTTTAACTCCAGATACTGAGGTCAGCACTACACTACACCCCCCGCCCCCCCTACACACACAGAACCACTTTAACTCCAGATACTGAGGTTAGCACTACACTACACCCCCCGCCCCCCCTACACACACAGAACCACTTTAACTCCAGATACTGAGGTCAGCACTAAATTACACTACACCCCCCCCCCCCCCTAGACACACACATAACCACTTTAACTCCAGATGCTGAGGTCAGCACTACACTACACCCCCCCCCCCCCCCCCCCCACACACACACACACACACAGAACCACGTTAACTCCAGATACTGAGGTCAGCACTACACTACACCCCCCCCCCCCCCTACACACACAGAACCACTTCAACTCCAGATACTGAGGTTAGCACTACACTACACCCCCCCCCCCCCCCCCTACACACAGGACCACTTTAACTCCAGATACTGAGGTCAGCTCTACACTACACCCCCCCCCCCCTACACACACACAGAACCACTTTAACTCCAGATACTGAGGTCAGCACTACACTACACCCCCCGCCCCCCCTACACACACAGAACCACTTTAACTCCAGATACTGAGGTTAGCACTACACTACACCCCCCGCCCCCCCTACACACACAGAACCACTTTAACTCCAGATACTGAGGTCAGCACTACACTACACTACACCCCCCCCCCCCCTAGACACACACATAACCACTTTAACTCCAGATGCTGAGGTCAGCACTACACTACACCCCCCCCCCCCCCCCTAGACACACACATAACCACTTTAACTCCAGATACTGAGGTCAGCACTACACTACACCCCCCCACCTACATACACACAGAACCATTTTAACTCCAGATACTGAGGTCAGCACTACACTACACCCCCCCCCCCCCCCTAGACACACACATAACCACTTTAACTCCAGATACTGAGGTCAGCACTACACTACACCCCCCCCCTACACACACAGAACCACTTCAACTCCAGATACTGAGGTTAGCACTACACTACACCCCCCCCCCCCCCCCTACACACAGGACCACTTTAACTCCAGATACTGAGGTCAGCTCTACACTACACCCCCCACCCCCCTACACACACACAGAACCACTTTAACTCCAGATACTGAGGTCAGCACTACACTACACCCCCCGCCCCCCCTACACACACAGAACCACTTTAACTCCAGATACTGAGGTTAGCACTACACTACACCCCCCGCCCCCCCTACACACACAGAACCACTTTAACTCCAGATACTGAGGTCAGCACTACACTACACTACACCCCCCCCCCTAGACACACACATAACCACTTTAACTCCAGATGCTGAGGTCAGCACTACACTACACCCCCCCCCCCCCCCCTAGACACACACATAACCACTTTAACTCCAGATACTGAGGTCAGCACTACACTACACCCCCCCACCTACATACACACAGAACCATTTTAACTCCAGATACTGAGGTCAGCACTACACTACACCCCCCCCCCCCCCCCTAGACACACACATAACCACTTTAACTCCAGATACTGAGGTCAGCACTACACTACACCCCCCCCCCCCTACACACACAGAACCACTTTAACTCCAGATACTGAGGTTAGCACTACACTACACCCCCCCCCCCTACACACACACAGAACCACTTTAACTCCAGATACTGAGGTCAGCACTACACTACACCCCCCCCCCCCCTACACACACACACAGAACCACTTTAACTCCAGATACTGACGTTAGCACTACACCCCCCCCCCCCCCCCCTACATGCACACAGAACCACTTTAACTCCAGATACTGAGGTCAGCACTACACTACACCCCCCCCCCCCCTACACACACACAGAACCACTTTAACTCCAGATACTGTGGTTAGCACTACCCCCCCCCCCCCTACACACACAAAGAACCACTTTAACTCCAGATACTGAGGTTAGCACTACACCCCCCCTCCCCCCCCTACACACACACAGAACCAATTTAACTCCAGATACTGAGGTTAGCACTACACTACACCCCCCCCCCCCCCCCCCCACACACACACACACACACAGAACCAATTTAACTCCAGATACTGAGGTCAGCACTACACCAAACCCCTCCCCCCCTACACACACAGAACCAATTTAACTCCAGATACTGAGGTCAGCACTACACTACACCCCCCCCCCCCCTACACACACAGAACCAATTTAACTCCAGATACTGAGGTCAGCACTACACCACACTACACCCCCCCCCCTACACACACAGAACCACTTTAACTCCAGATAATGAGGTTAGCACTACACCCCCCCCCCCCCCTACACACACACAGAACCACTTTAACTCCAGATACTGAGGTTAGCACTACACCCCCCCTCCCCCCCCCCTACACACACACAGAACCAATTTAACTCCAGATACTGAGGTTAGCACTACACTACACCCCCCCCCCCCCCACACACACACACACAGAACCAATTTAACTCCAGATACTGAGGTCAGCACTACACCAAACCCCTCCCCCCCTACACACACAGAACCAATTTAACTCCAGATACTGAGGTCAGCACTACACTACACCCCCCCCCCCCCCCCTACACACACACAGAACCACTTTAACTCCAGATACTGAGGTCAGCACTACACTACACCCCCCCCCCCTACACACACAGAACCACTTTAACTCCAGATACTGAGGTTAGCACTACACCCCCCCCCCACCCCTACACACACACAGAACCACTTTAACTCCAGATACTGAGGTCAGCACTACACTACAACCCCCCCCCCCCCCCTACACACACACAGAACCACGTTAACTTCAGATACTGAGGTCAGCACTACACTACACCCCCCCCCCCCCCTACACACACAGAACCACTTTAACTCCAGATACTGAGGTCAGAACTACACTACACCCCCCCCCCCCCCCCCCACACACACATAACCACTTTAACTCCAGATACTGACGTCAGCACTACACCAAACCCCTCCCCCCCTACACACACAGAACCACTTTAACTCCAGATACTGAGGTCAGCACTACACTACACCCCCCCCCCCCCCACACACACAGAACCACTTTAACTCCAGATACTGAGGTCAGCACTACACTACACCACCACCCCCCTACACACACACAGAACCACTTTAACTCCAGATACTGAGGTTAGCACTACACTACACCCACCCCCCCCCTACACACACAGAACCACTTTAACTCCAGATACTGAGGTTAGCACTACACTACAGCCCCCCCCCCCCCCTACACACACAGAACCACTTTAACTCCAGATACTGAGGTTAGCACTACACTACACCCCCCCCCCCCCTACACACACAGATAACCATTTTAACTCCAGATACTGAGGTTAGCACTACACTACACTACACCCCCCCCCCTACACACACACAGAACCACTTTAACTCCAGATACTGAGGTCAGCACTACACTACACCCCCCCCCCCCCACACACACACACAGAACCACTTTAACTCCAGATACTGAGGTCAGCACTACACTACACCACCCCCCCCCCTACACACACACAGAACCACTTTAACTCCAGATACTGAGGTTAGCACTACACTACACCCACCCCCCCCCTACACACACAGAACCACTTTAACTCCAGATACTGAGGTTAGCACTACACTACACCCCCCCCCCCCTACACACACAGAACCACTTTAACTCCAGATACTGAGGTTAGCACTACACTACACCCCCCCACCCCTACACACACAGAGAACCATTTTAACTCCAGATACTGAGGTTAGCACTACACTACACCCCCCCCCCCCCCCTACACACACACAGAACCACTTTAACTCCAGATACTGAGGTCAGCACTACACTACACCACCCCCCCCCCTACACACACACAGAACCACTTTAACTCCAGATACTGACGTCAGCACTACACTACACCCCCCCCCCCCCCCCACATACACAGAACCACTTTAACTCCAAATACTGAGGTCAGCACTACACCCCCCCCCCCCCACACATACACACACAGAACCATTTTAACTCCAGATACTGAGGTCAGCACTACACTACACCCCCCCCCCCCCCCCCTACATACACAGAACCACTTTAACTCCAGATACTGAGGTCAGCACTACACTACACCCCCCCCCCCCCCCCCCCTACATACACAGAACCACTTTAACTCCAGATACTGAGGTCAGCACTACACTACACCCCCCCACACACACAGAACCAATTTAACTCCAGATACTGACGTCAGCACTACACTACACCCCCCCCCCCCCCTACACACACACAGAACTACTTTAACTCCAGATACTGACGTCAGCACTACACTACACCCCCCCCCCCTACACACACACAGAACCACTTTAACTCCAGATACTGACGTCAGCACTACACTACACCCCCCCCCACACACACACACAGAACCACTTTAATTCCAGATACAGACGTCAGCACTACACTACACCCCCCCACCCCTACACACACATGCACACGCACACACACACACCTCTCTCTGGAGGCAGGTGAGGTAGGTGTTGTAATTGGGGGCTGCTGAGTGATATCACTACAAAAAGCTGCTGACTAATGACTATAGGAGCAATGTTGCTGTTCACACAGACACACACACACACACAGGAAAAGAGACACACACACACACACACACACACACACAGACACAGAGACAAACAGACACACTAGGGCTGGCCTAAAAATCCTCTCTCAATGTTTTCAAATTCATGGGCCATTCACGATTAATATAGCTAGATTTTGTTTAATGTTTTCTCTGAATAAGCTTCGTTGTACAATTAATGGTAAAATACACTGCATTTCAAACAGTCAGCAATAATCAAATGAATTCAGGGCTTGTGAAAGTCTACCTAGGCTGTCACGGATTACCCCGGTACTGCTGCTCCTTCCGTGCACCAGTTCCAGAGGTCTACGCCACCGACCTTCTAGGTGTCACAGGTCCGTTTCATGACGCACACCTGATTCCAATTCCCCTGATTAGTAATTGTATATACAGTTGAAGTCGGAAATGTTCATACACTTAAGTTGGAGTCATTAAAACTCGTTTTTCAACCACTCCACAAATTTCTTGTTAACAAAGTATAGTTTTGGCAAGTCGGTTAGGACATCTACGTTATGCATGACAAGTAATTTTTCCAATAATTGTTTACAGACAGATTATTTCACTTAGAATTCACTGTATCACAATTCCAGTGTGTCAGAAGTTTACAGACACTAAGTTGACTATGCCTTTAAAAAGCGTGGAAAATTCCAGAAAATGATGTCATGGCATTAGAAGCTTCTGATAGGCTAATTGACATCATTTGAGTCAATTGGAGCTGTACCTGTGGATGTATTTCAAGGCCTACCTTCAAACTCAGTGCCACTTTGCTTGACACCATGGGAACATCAAAAGAAATCAGCCAAGACCTCAGAAAAATAATTGTAGACCTCCACAAGTCTGGTTCATCCTTGGGAGCAATTTCCAAATGCCTGAAGGTACCACGTTCATCTGTACAAACAATAGTACGCAAGTATAAACACCATGGGACCACGCAGCTGTCATACCGCTCAAGAAGGAGACGTGTTCTGTCTCCTAGAGAGGAACGTACTTTGGTGCGAAAAGTGCAAATCAATCCCAGAACAACAGCAAAAGACCTTGTGAAGATGCTGGAAGGTACAAAAGTATCTACAGTGGGGCAAAAAAGTATTTAGTCAGCCACCAATTGTGCAAGTTCTCCCACTTAAATAGATGAGAGAGGCCTGTAATTTTCATCATAGGTACACTTCAACTATGACAGACAAAATGAGAAAAAAAATCCAGAAAATCACATTGTAGGATTATTAATGCATTTATTTGCAAATTATGGTCTCGTATTGTTAGTACGGGTCTCGTCCCGCGTATTGTTAGTACGGGTCTCGTCCCGCGTATTCTTAGTACGGGTCTCGTCCCGCGTATTGTTATTACTGGTCTCGTCCCGCGTATTGTTATTACGGGTCTCGTCCCGCGTATTGTTAGTACGGGTCTCGTCCCGCGTATTGTTAGTACGGGTCTCGTCCCGCGTATTGTTAGTACGGGTCTCGTCCCGCGTATTGTTAGTACGTGTCACGTCCCGCGTATTGTTAGTACGGGTCTCGTCCCGCGTATTGTTAGTACGGGTCACGTCCCGCGTATTGTTAGTACGGGTCTCGTCCCGCGTATTGTTATTACGGGTCTCGTCCCGCGTATTGTTAGTACGGGTCTCGTCCCGCGTATCGTTAATACGGGTCTCGTCCCGCGTATTGTTAGTACGGGTCTCGTCCCGCGTATTGTTAGTACGGGTCTCCTCCCGCGTATTGTTAGTACGGGTCTCTTCCCGCGTATTGTTAGTACGGGTCTCTTCCCGCGTATTGTTATTACGGGTCTCGTCCAGTGTATTGTTATTACGGGTCTCGTCCCGCGTATTGTTAGTACGGGTCACGTCCCGCGTATTGTTAGTACGGGTCTCGTCCCGCGTATTGTTAGTACGGGTCTCGTCCCGCGTATTGTTATTACGGGTCTCGTCCTTCGTATTGTTAGTACGGGTCACGTCCCGCGTATTGTTAGTACGGGTCTCGTCCCGCGTATTGTTAGTACGGGTCTCGTCCCGCGTATTGTTAGTACGGGTCTCGTCCCGCGTATCGTTAGTACGGGTCTCGTCCCGCGTATTGTTAGTACGGGTCTCCTCCCTCGTATTGTTAGTACGGGTCTCTTCCCGCGTATTGTTAGTACGGGTCTCTTCCCGCGTATTGTTATTACGGGTCTCGTCCAGTGTATTGTTATTACGGGTCTCGTCCAGTGTATTGTTATTACGGGTCTCGTCCCGCGTATTGTTATTATGGGTCTCGTCCCGCGTATTGTTATTACGGGTCTCATCCCGCGTATTGTTATTACGGGTCTCATCCCGCGTATTGTTATTACGGGTCTCATCCCGCGTATTGTTAGTACGGGTCTCGTCCCGCGTATTGTTAGTACGGGTCTCGTCCCGCGTATTGTTATTACGAGTCTCGTCATGCGTATTGTTAGTACGGGTCTCGTCCCGCGTATTGTTAGTACGTGTCACGTCCCGCGTATTGTTAGTACGGGTCTCGTCCCGCGTATTGTTATTACGGGTCTCGTCCCGCGTATTGTTAGTACGGGTCACGTCCCGCGTATTGTTAGTACGGGTCTCGTCCCGCGTATAGTTATTACGGGTCTCGTCCCGCGTATTGTTAGTACGGGTCTCGTCCCGCGTATCGTTAGTACGGGTCTCGTCCCGCGTATTGTTAGTACGGGTCTCGTCCCGCGTATTGTTAGTACGGGTCTCTTCCCGCATATTGTTAGTACGGGTCTCCTCCCGCGTATTGTTAGTACGGGTCTCATCCCGCGTATTGTTAGTACGGGTCTCATCCCGCGTATTGTTATTACGGGTCTCATCCCGCGTATTGTTAGTACGGGTCTCGTCCCGCGTATTGTTAGTACGGGTCTCGTCCCGCGTATTGTTATTACGAGTCTCGTCCCGCGTATTGTTAGTACGGGTCTCGTCCCGCGTATTGTTAGTACGGGTCTCTTCCCGCGTACTGTTATTACGGGTCTCGTCCCGCATAATCTTTAGAGGTTTATCCTCGCTCTTCTTTTTGGGTTACATCCCTGTGTATTTTATATACATGTTTGTTTTGGGCTTCGTCCCCATGCCTTTTCATGACACGTTGTATTTTGGGTGTAGTAATAAAAAAAACTATTACGTATTCCTGCGCCTGTCTCCGATCCTTCTACAACGTGACATAGGCTAAGCTTTCCACAACCATAAGGCCCACTAATAATGTCATTATTTTATCAAAATAGTTGAATCTGCTTTTTTTGTTGTTGCAATAATCACTGGCTTTCAAATATGTCTATGGAAATGCCCCCCTTCTATTACACATTTCACTACAACCATGCATGATGCATTCACTAATAACAACTAACTTCTTGTAACAGGCATTATAGAAAAGGAACACAGGTCTCACCAACAATCTCTCAAGCACAAGCCCACGTGCTAGTTAGTAGCCAGCTAATCTTTATATTTCAAATTGAGCCAACTTGGATCTGTTGGCTAACAAGGTAGAACAGTTGAATTGTTATGAACACACCCTTCTGTCCGTCTCCAACTGTTTGACCAGCATGCTAGCCTGTCCACTTTGTTCAGATGTTGAAATCAAGTTGCCTACCTTATTTCCAAGAATAAGAATGAGTTGCCAATTCCTTATACTGTATAATTGTGTTTAACCTGTTGCGTGTAGGGGGCAGTATTTTGATGTTTGGATGAAAAACGTACCCAAATGAAACAAGCCTATTTCTCAGGCCCAGAATCTAGAATATGCATATAATTGTCAGATTAGGACAGAAAACACTAAAGTTTCCAAAACTGTCAAAATATTGACTGAGTATAACAGAACTGATATATTGCAGGTGAAAACCTGAAAGGAAGGAAAATCCAACCCGGAAGTGCTGTTTTTCTTGAAAGCTCTCTGTTCCATAGCCTGCCTTTGCTCCATTTAAAGGGATATCAACCAGAGTCCTTTTCCTATGGCTTCCCCATGGTGTGAACAGTCTTCTTTAGGCATTGTTTCAGGCTTTTATTTTGAAAAATGAGCGAGAAAGATCACATCACGTCAGTGGATGGCTGGGTGCGTTTTGCATGCGTTTTGCATGCGATTATATATTGTAAAAACAACCTGAGGATTGATTATAAAAAATGTTTGGCATGTTTCTATGAACTTTACGGATACTACTTGGAATTGTCGTCTGCCTGGTCTTGACCGCTCGAGCCTGTGGATTTCTGAACATAACGCGCCAACCAAATGGAGGTATTTTGGATATTAAAATAATCTTTATGGAACAAAAGGAACATTTATTGTGTAACTGGGAGTCTCGTGAGTGCAAACATCCAAAGATCATCAAAGGTAAGCGATTCATTTTATTGCTTTTCTGACTTGTGACCAATCTACTTGGCTGCTAGCTGTTTGTAATATTTTGTCAACTGAGAGAGACGTCCTTACATAAACGCTTGGTATGCTTTCAACGAAAAGCTTTATTGAAATCTGACATGCCAGGTGGATTAACAACAAGCTAAGCTGTGTTTTGCTATATTGCACTTGTGATTTCATGAAAATTAAATATTTTTAGTAATTTAATTTGAATTTGGCGCTCTGCAATTCAGCGGATGTTGACGAAAATGATCCCGGTAACGGGATGGGTGCATCAAGAAGTTAATGCGTATTGCACATTTATAAAACACAGACTAGACAGATAGTGTTTCTCTTTGGCTAAAACGCTGCTAGCGGAACATGGTACTGCAACAAACTGTGCGTACATTTTCCAGAATCAGTGTTCATTGATACTCCCGTTTAGTAGTGTCTGCTCTTCACGCAGTTTGAGGAGTTGAGACATAAAAAGGGTATCGTCCGAAAGTGAACTTTCCTCTATTACAGTAAAATAATGTCTCGATGCGTTTCCGTGTCCATATGAGCGAGTTGATCTCTCACCTTTGTTGTTGGGAGTGGCAGGGGGAGGGGCTTGGTGTGTGTAAACAGAGAGGAAGAGGCAAAGTGAGAGGTTTCACTCTCGCCAAACTCTGTCCAAAATAAGCACAATTCATGTCTATGGGCATATTTTGGACCTGAGCTTATCGCCTGCCTTCACGAATTTAGAACAACGACTCCCATTGTCAGGGAGACATGAGCATCTGGTCATTATATACAGATCTCTGGTGTAAATGGGAAGGCAACACACAGCACAGAAGGAGCGAAGGAGACATGCGGACATAAAAACTATTTTGAATTTACGCAAAAACATACATTCAAATTAATTGGATATACGGCCCTGCCCTAACACACACACCACAGAGAGAGAGCAGGAGGAACAGAGAGAAACAACGGGAGTGAGAGGAGGCGAGATGGATGGAGAGATGGTGACCTGTCTGCAAAAGTAATGTGGGTGAATTGGGCAAAACTGATGACCCTATACTGACGCAGCGTTTCACACACACACACACACACACACACACACACACACACGGAAACCCACACAAACACACACGGAAACCCACACACACACACGGAAACCCACACACACACACACACACACACACACGGAAACCCACACACACACACACACACGGAAACACACACACGGAAACCCACACACGGAAACCCCCACACACACACGGAAACCCACACACACACACGGAAACCCACACACACACACGGAAACCCACACACACGGAATCCCACACACATGGAAACTAACACACACGGAAACACACACACACACACGGAAACACACACACACACACGGAAACCCACACACAGACGGAAACCCACACACACACGGAAACACACACACACACGGAAACACACACACACACACGGAAACTAACACACATGGAAACACACACACACACACGGAAACTAACACACATGGAAACACACACACACACACGGAAACTAACACACATGGAAACACACACACACACACACACGGAAACCCACACACACACACGGAAACACACACACACGAAAACACACACACACACGGAAACCCACACACACACACGGAAACTAACACACATGGAAACACACACACACGGAAAGTAACACACACGGAAACCCACACACACACACGGAAACCCACACACACACGGAAACACACACACACAGAAACCCACACACACACGGAAACCCACACACACACGGAAACCCACACACACGCGGAAACCCACACACACACGGAAACACACACACACACGGAAACACACACACACGGAAACTAACACACATGGAAACACACACACACACACGGAAACTAACACACATGGAAACACACACACACACACACGGAAACCCACACACACACACGGAAACACACACACACGAAAACACACACACACGGAAACCCACACACACACACGGAAACTAACACACATGGAAACACACACACACACACACGGAAAGTAACACACACGGAAACCCACACACACACACGGAAACCCACACACACACGGAAACACACACACACACACGGAAACCCACACACACACGGAAACACACACACACAGAAACCCACACACACACGGAAACCCACACACACACGGAAACCCACACACACACGGAAACCCACACACACATCATTCCTTCCCTAGTGTACTGTATAAGGGACGGTATTGATTTCCAGAGAGGATAAAAGTCTGATTGGAAAATTCCACAGGAACAATTATCCACTTGTCTGGAGTGTGTGTGTGTGTGTGTATGTGTGTGTGTGCTGTTAGACAGAGAGTCCTGTGTAAGAGCACCTCTCTAATACAACATTAAACACGAGACACTAAGGTGTCATACACCCACACACTTCCCCACAGATAAAGAGAACATAGTCATTCAGAACCTGACCTCAGCATACCACAGTCATCACACACACGTCAGCTTGTCACTCCTGACCCGAGGCTTCTCATCCACCTAACAGACTGTCTGACCCACATCAAGTCTCCCTCACGTGACAGAGAGGGAGAGAGAGAACTTTTGTGAGTGTAATGTTTACTGTTGATTTTTATTGTTTAATTCACTTTTGTTTATTATCTATTTCACTTGTTTCCTATGCCATTCCTATGCCTATTCCCCTTGAATTGAATTGAATTGAGAGAGAGTCTGGAGAGAGAGAGAGAGAGAGAGAGAGACACTCGAGAGAGAGAGAGAGAGAGACGAGAGAGACACTCGAGAGAGAGAGAGAGAGAGAGAGAGAGAGAGAGAGAGAGAGAGAGAGAGAGAGAGAGAGAGAGAGAGACTGGAGAGACTGGAGAGAGAGAGACAAGAGAGAGAGACTAGAAAGAGAGAGAGAGAGAATGGAGAGAGAGAGAAAATGAGAGAGAATGGAGAGAGAGAGAGACTAGAGAGAGAGACTGGAAAGAGATGAGAGAGAGAGACACGAGAGAGAGAGAGAGAGAGAGAGAGAGAGAGAGAGACCCGAGAGAGAGAGAGAGAGAGAAACACTCGAGAGAGAGAGAGAGAGAGAGAGAGACACGAGAGAGAGAGAGTCTGGAGAGAGAGAGAGAGACGCGAGAGCGAGAGCCTGGAGAGAGAGAGAGAGAGAGAGAGAGAGAGACGAGAGAGTGAGAGAGAGACTGGGGAGAATGGAGAGAGAGAGAGACTGGGGAGAATGGAGAGAGAGAGAGACTGGGGAGAATGGAGAGAGAGAGACTAGAGAGAGAGAGACTAGAGAGAGAGAGAGAGAGAGAGAGACTGGAGAGAGAGAGAGACTGAAAAGAGAGAGACTGGAAAGAGAGAGAGAGACTGGAAAGAGAGAGAGAGACTGGAAAGAGAGAGAGAGACTGGAAAGAGAGAGAGAGACTGGAAAGAGAGAGAGCGACTGGAAAGAGAGAGAGAGACTGGAAAGAGAGAGAGACTGGAGAGAGAGAGAGACTGGAGAGAGACAGAGAGAGAGAGAGAGTCTGGAGAGAGACTGGAGAGACTGGAGAGAGAGAGAGAGACTGGAGAGAGAGAGAGAGAGACAGGAGAGAGAGAGAGAGACTGGAAAGAGACAGATAGAGACTGGAAAGAGAGAGAGACTGGAGAGAGAGAGAGAGACTGGAGAGAGAGAGAGAGACTGGAAAGAGAGAGAGACTGTAGAGAGAGACAGAGAGAGACTGGAAAGAGAGAGAGAGACTGGAGAGACAGAGAGAGACTGGAGAGAGACAGGGAGACTGGAGAGAGACAGGGAGACTGGAAAGAGAGAGAGACTGGAAAGAGAGAGAGAGACAGAGAGAGATAGACTGGAGAGAGAGAGAGAGAGTTAGACTGAGAGAGAGAGAGAGAGAGAGAGAGAGTCTGGAGAGAGACTGGAGAGAGAGAGAGAGAGACTGGAGAGAGAGAGAGGAGAGAGAGAGACAGAGACTGGAAAGAGAGAGAGAGACTGGAAAGATAGAGACTGGAAAGAGAGAGAGAGACTGGAGAGACAGGAGAGAGAGAGAGACAGAGACTGGAGAGAGAGACTGGAAAGAGAGAGAGAGACTAGAGAGAGAGAGAGAGAGAGAGAGAGAGAGAGAGAGAGAGACAGAGACTGGAGAGAGAGACTGGAAAGAGAGAGAGAGACTAGAAAGAGAGAGAGACTGGAAAGAGAGAGAGAGACTGGAAAGAGAGACATACTGGAAAGAGAGAGAGAGACAGAGAGAGAGAGTCTGGAGAGAGACTGGAGAGAGACTGGAAAGAGAGAGAGAGACTGGAGAGAGACAGAGAGAGACAGGAGAGAGAGAGAGAGAGAGACTGGAGAGAGAGAGACTGGAAAGAGAGAGAGACTGGAAAGAGAGAGAGAGACAGAGAGAGATAGACTGGAGAGAGAGAGAGAGAGAGAGAGAGAGAGAGAGAGTCTGGAGAGAGACTGGAGAGAGAGAGAGAGACTGGAGAGAGAGAGGAGAGAGAGAGACAGAATGGAAAGAGAGAGAGAGACTGGAAAGAGAGAGAGAGACAGAGAGAGATAGACTGGAGAGAGACAGAGAGAGAGAGAGAGAGCGAGAGAGAGAGAGAGAGAGTGAGAGAGTCTGGAGAGAGACAGGAGAGAGACTGGAGAGAGAGAGAGAGAGAGACAGGAGAGAGAGAGAGACAGAGAGAGAGGTAGAGACAGAGAGAGACTGGAAAGAGAGAGAGAGACTAGAAAGAGAGAGACTGGAGAGAAAGAGAGAGACTGGAGAGAGAGACTGGAGAGAAAGAGAGAGACTGGAGAGCGAGAGAGAGAGAGAGAGAGAGACTGGAAAGAGAGAGAGAGACTGGAAAGAGAGAGAGAGACTGGAGAGAGACAGAGAGAGACCGAGAGAGAGACTGTAAAGAGAGAGAGAGACTGTAAAGAGAGAGAGAGACTGGAGAGACTGGAAAGAGAGAGAGCGACTGGAGAGAGAGAGAGACTGTCAAGAGAGAGAGAGACTGGAGAGAGAGAGAGAGAGAGACTGGAGAGAGAGAGACTGTAGAGAGAGAGACTGGAGAGAGAGAGATTGGAGAGAGAGAGGAGAGAATAACAACTGCAGTGCTAGGAAAGAAGGAATGAAGGAAAGAAGGAATGAATGATTGTAAAAAGGGAGACTCTACATGCACGTATGCATACTGCTAGCTGTTTCTTCCGGCGTGCACGTGCGTGTGCGTGTGTGTGTGTTTAAAGTAGAGAGAGGAGCCAAATGCTAGCAGACGGGGTGAGATAACATCACTAGGGCCTGGAGTTTTTCCTAGACCATAACACTAACAACTGAAATGTTCCTCTCATCCCTCACACCATGTGACCTGCCCAGGGAAAACTCCAGGCATTATCAACGACAACAACACTTAAGCCAACTATAGATCAATTGCTAGAGAAACGCACAATCAATCAATCAAATGTATTTATAAAGCCCTTCTTACATCAGCTGATGTCACAAAGTACTGTACAGAAACCCAGCCTAAAACCACAAACAGCAAGCAAAGCAGATGTAGAAGCACAGTGGCTAGGAAATCATCACTCAACTGTTCTGCCCCCACAAAAGGTATTCAGACCAGGAGAACACACACACACACACACACACACACACACACACACACACACACACACACACACACACACACACACACACACACACCTTTGTGAGAGACTGGAGAGAGGTGGGGTGGAGATATGAGGAGGGGGAGGGGAGAGAGAACAGGGTAAGAATGTTAACTTTGAGGAGAACACACACTCAGAGACAGAGAGGCTCTTTATAGGTGACGGGACTCTCCCAGGATTCCCTGGCCTGCCAGCTTTCTGCCACATGTGCAGAGTGTGTGTGTGTGTGTACTCACTCAAAACAGAGTATGCTGTCTCTATACCTACAAGAAAGAGAGAAAGGCTGTGTGTGTGTGTGGGTATGTGCGTGCGTGTTCATAGTTGTAGTTATTCTGCCCTGTAATTGCAGTAATGATATGTCATCCACAGAGAGGAACTCAGCACGGGTGGGGTGGAATGCCTCCAGGGGCGCGCGCGCACGCACACACACACACACACACACACACACACACACACACACACACCCACACACACACCTATGTACACTGGCCTTGGGGGTAGGCTTTCTGAGAGAGCCTTGATTTAACACCCGAGGAAGGAAATAGGAGGATGCGCGCAGGCACGCACACACACACATTACAACTGTAAGAATGTTGTATAAACAGACAGTACTACATATCATAATATCTTTCTAATTGTTTACGGTATGGTGGTATTTGGCAGTATTGTTCTTGAATAGTGAGCAGTGAGTGACGTTAGGGTGGCAACACACACATTCTAAGTGATTTCCATGGCTCTTTCTCCCTTCTGATTGCTTAATCAAACTTCAACCCAAAACACTTTTCAGCATTTTCATCCATTTCTGATTTCCAGGTCATTTGGGGTCATTTCCACACTGCCATGTAGGGCTGCATGATATGGGCCAGAAATGAGGAGGCAAAGTGGAAAGCAGCATTGTTGTCATCAACATCGTGCTGCATCTGCTACATTGACCATGTAGACTGAAGAGCGAACGGCAAGTGGTCTCGCGGTCTCAGTGAGAATCGCTACTGGCTCCTTGATTTGTCGCTAGATGACGTTTTTGCCGTTGCCGTGACGATGTCACAGCACCAATTTGCCTTGCTGTGGCTCAGCTGCGTTTCCCGACATAGCGTTTTCACCCCCTCTCCCGCCACACAGTCCCTCCTCTTGTGCTTCTCTGCCTTGCTGTGACTTCTGTTGCTCAGACAGCTTTCCACACTCTAGTTTGCGACAGAACTTAGTGGGCAAAGTCGCTAAATGGTATCAAAACCATAGAAACTATCAGTGGCAAAGCTCCCAAAGGCAGCCTGAAAAGTAGCTACATTTGTCTCTTTTACCCCCCAAAAATCACTGGAGGGGTCTGAAAACTCGCTAAATATAGCGACAAAGTCACTAAACTGGCAACACTGCGTGGTTGAGCAACAACTTTTTTTATTTAGGCAAGTCAGTTAAGATCAATTTCTTATTTTCAATTAACGGCCTAGGAACAGTGGGTTAACTGCCTTGTTCAGGGGCAGAACGACAGATTTTTACCTTGTCGGCACGGGGAATCGATCTTGCAACCTTTCTGTTCCTGGCCTAACACTCTAACCTGCCGCCCCAACTGTGCTCCCTAAGTGACAGGGGATGGGGCTTGGTGAGAGAGGGAGAGAAAGGCTTGGGTGGTGTCCAGATTGTCATACCTTCATGCCGACCTTCTGCCATACCGGGATATTCGGTAATACCGTCACTGAACACAGGGGGCGCTATTTTCAACCCCCACTGAGCCTTTGTAATCCGAAGGTTAGCAATGCTAACAAGCAGTACAGACATCCCAGCTCATAAAGTTGTTCTAGTCGTTAAAAAAATGCTACTCACACTTTGCTGTAACAACAAAACAAATACAAGACAGCAAGTCTCTTCATCCAGCAAGGGATTCTCTGCGGTTACCAAACAAAGCTTGATTTTAGCAGAAGCTAACCACTTAGCTAGCTACTAAATTAGCAAACCAAACGCACAGCTGCAGAGCATTTTAGACAGCTAAGTTAACAGTTAGAAGATATGCAGCTGGCAAACATTTAGTTGTGAATTCCATACTGTCACTAGATCACCTGGCGCGCGCTGTACAACAGTGAGTGACTCTGGTCTCTGGTGGTTGTGTGCTTGTAAACAAACTCCACGTGACTGGGGACGACCGGTAAGCTTCATTATGAAAAATGATGTGACAGGTGAAATGAACAACTCCATGTTCTTTATCTCCTAATGTATTGTACAAGTTGACTGCAGGTATTTATCATCTTTATCTCCTAACGTATTGTACAAGTTGACTGCAGGTATTTATCATCTTTATCTCCTAATGTATTGTACAAGTTGACTGCAGGTATTTATCATCTTTATCTCCTAACGTATTGTACAAGTTGACTGCAGGTATTTATCATCTTTATCTCCTAACGTATTGTACAAGTTGACTGCAGGTATTTATCATCTTTATCTCCTAACGTATTGTACAAGTTGACTGCAGGTATTTATCATCTTTATCTCCTAACGTATTGTACAAGTTGACTGCAGGTATTTATCATCTTTATCTCCTAATGTATTGTACAAGTTGACTGCAGGTATTTATCATCTTTATCTCCTAATGTATTGTACAAGTTGACTGCAGGTATTTATCATCTTTATCTCCTAACGTATTGTACAAGTTGACTGCAGGTATTTATCATCTTTATCTCCTAATGTATTGTACAAGTTGACTGCAGGTATTTATCATCTTTATCTCCTAACGTATTGTACAAGTTGACTGCAGGTATTTATCATCTTTATCTCCTAACGTATTGTACAAGTTGACTGCAGGTATTTATCATCTTTATCTCCTAACGTATTGTACAAGTTGACTGCAGGTATTTATCATCTTTATCTCCTAACGTATTGTACAAGTTGACTGCAGGTATTTATCATCTTTATCTCCTAACGTATTGTACAAGTTGACTGCAGGTATTTATCATCTTTATCTCCTAACGTATTGTACAAGTTGACTGCAGGTATTTATCATCTTTATCTCCTAACGTATTGTACAAGTTGACTGCAGGTATTTATCATCTTTATCTCCTAATGTATTGTACAAGTTGACTGCAGGTATTTATCATCTTTATCTCCTAATGTATTGTACAAGTTGACTGCAGGTATTTATCATCTTTATCTCCTAATGTATTGTACAAGTTGACTGCAGGTATTTATCATCTTTATCTCCTAAAGTATTGTACAAGTTGACTGCAGGTATTTATTATCTTTATCTCCTAACGTATTGTACAAGTTGACTGCAGGTATTTATCATCTTTATCTCCTAATGTATTGTACAAGTTGACTGCAGGTATTTATCATCTTTATCTCCTAACGTATTGTACAAGTTGACTGCAGGTATTTATCATCTTTATCTCCTAACGTGTTGCACAAGTTGACTGCAGGTATTTATCATCTTTATCTCCTAAAGTATTGTACAAGTTGACTGCAGGTATTTATCATCTTTATCTCCTAACGTATTGTACAAGTTGACTGCAGGTATTTATCATCTTTATCTCCTAACGTATTGTACAAGTTGACTGCAGGTATTTATCATCTTTATCTCCTAATGTATTGTACAAGTTGACTGCAGGTATTTATCATCTTTATCTCCTAACGTATTGTACAAGTTGACTGCAGGTATTTATCATCTTTATCTCCTAATGTATTGTACAAGTTGACTGCAGGTATTTATCATCTTTATCTCCTAATGTATTGTACAAGTTGACTGCAGGTATTTATCATCTTTATCTCCTAACGTATTGTACAAGTTGACTGCAGGTATTTATCATCTTTATCTCCTAATGTATTGTACAAGTTGACTGCAGGTATTTATCATCTTTATCTCCTAACGTATTGTACAAGTTGACTGCAGGTATTTATCATCTTTATCTCCTAATGTATTGTACAAGTTGACTGCAGGTATTTATCATCTTTATCTCCTAACGTATTGTACAAGTTGACTGCAGGTATTTATCATCTTTATCTCCTAACGTATTGTACAAGTTGACTGCAGGTATTTATCATCTTTATCTCCTAAAGTATTGTACAAGTTGACTGCAGGTATTTATCATCTTTATCTCCTAACGTATTGTACAAGTTGACTGCAGGTATTTATCATCTTTATCTCCTAATGTATTGTACAAGTTGACTGCAGGTATTTATCATCTTTATCTCTTAACGTATTGTACAAGTTGACTGCAGGTATTTATCATCTTTATCTCCTAACGTGTTGCACAAGTTGACTGCAGGTATTTATCATCTTTATCTCCTAAAGTATTGTACAAGTTGACTGCAGGTATTTATCATCTTTATCTCCTAACGTATTGTACAAGTTGACTGCAGGTATTTATCATCTTTATCTCCTAACGTATTGTACAAGTTGACTGCAGGTATTTATCATCTTTATCTCCTAACGTATTGTACAAGTTGACTGCAGGTATTTATCATCTTTATCTCCTAACGTATTGTACAAGTTGACTGCAGGTATTTATCATCTTTATCTCCTAATGTATTGTACAAGTTGACTGCAGGTATTTATCATCTTTATCTCCTAATGTATTGTACAAGTTGACTGCAGGTATTTATCATCTTTATCTCCTAACGTATTGTACAAGTTGACTGCAGGTATTTATCATCTTTATCTCCTAACGTATTGTACAAGTTGACTGCAGGTATTTATCATCTTTATCTCCTAACGTATTGTACAAGTTGACTGCAGGTATTTATCATCTTTATCTCCTAACGTATTGTACAAGTTGACTGCAGGTATTTATCATCTTTATCTCCTAATGTATTGTACAAGTTGACTGCAGGTATTTATCATCTTTATCTCCTAACGTATTGTACAAGTTGACTGCAGGTATTTACTTAAAAAGTAGCTACAAATATTACAATGTATTAAAAAAAAAAGACGTCAAACTTTTAACGGTATTGAAAAACCATCCCGTGGCTTTTTCCAAATACCCCGGTATACATTATACTGTATATACGGTATACCGCCCATGCCTAAGGAGATAAACGACTCAAGTAGCAGAGTAAACTATAAAAACAGACATGACACACGGCTCAGTGGTGTATCACATGTAACAAACCAAACATTGACATAACATTGCAGAGGGTAAAGTAAAAACCCAAACCGGTCTGAACATCAATACCAGTATACAGTAAAATACGGTATTCCACCCAGCCCAAGACCAGACAGACTGTTACACGTTTCTAGGTTGACGGAATCCAGGTAAATCTCCATAGAAGGCAGGAACCTAGGAAGAAACCTAGAGAGGAACCAGGCTCTCTCTCTCTTCTTTCTCCTACTCCCTGTGAATACCAGTCATTCTGTAGATGATTCAGTAGACGGAGTGTGTGTGTGTGTGTGTGTGTGTGTATATGTGTGTGTGGTTCAGAAGGCGCTGACTTCAGACGTGTCAGTACCTGGCCCAGGAAATGACAGGATCAGCACTTCTCTCTCTCCTTTTCTTTCTATCACCTCTCCTATTTCCTTCACTCCTCTTTCCATCTCTCCTATTTCCTTCACTCCTCTTTCCATCTCTCCTATTTCCTTCACTCCTTTTTCCATCTCTCCTATTTCCTTCACTCCTCTTTTCCATCTCTCCTATTTCCTTCACTCCTTTTTCCATTTCCTTCACTCCTTTTTCCATCTCTCCTATTTCCTTCACTCCTCTTTCCATCTCTCCTATTTCCTTCACTCCTCTTTCCATCTCTCCTATTTCCTTCACTCCTTTTTCCATCTCTCCTATTTCCTTCACTCCTTTTTCCATCTCTCCTATCTGCGTCACTCCTCTTTTCCATCTCTCCTATCTCCATCACTCCTCTTTTCCATCTCTCCTATCTGCGTCACTCCTCTTTTCCATCTCTCCTATCTGCGTCACTCCTTTTTCCATCTCTCCTATCTGCGTCACTCCTCTTTTCCATCTCTCCTATCTGCGTCACTCCTCTTTTCCATCTCTCCTATCTGCGTCACTCCTCTTTTCCATCTCTCCTATCTCCATCACTCCTCTTTTCCATCTCTCCTATCTCCATCACTCCTCTTTTCCATCTCTCCTATCTGCGTCACTCCTCTTTTCCATCTCTCCTATCTGCGTCACTCCTCTTTTCCATCTCTCCTATCTGCGTCACTCCTCTTTTCCATCTCTCCTATCTCCGTCACTCCTTTTTCCATCTCTCCTATCTCCGTCACTCCTTTTTCCATCTCTCCTATCTCCGTCACTCCTTTTTCCATCTCTCCTATCTCCGTCACTCCTTTTTCCATCTCTCCTATCTCCTTCACTCCTTTTTCCATCTCTCCTATCTCCTTCACTCCTTTTTCCATCTCTCCTATCTCCTTCACTCCTTTTTCCATCTCTCCTATCTCCTTCACTCCTTTTTCCATCTCTCCTATTTCCTTCACTCCTTTTTCCATCTCTCCTATTTCCGTCACTCCTCTTTTCCATCTCTCCTATTTCCTTCACTTCTCTTTCCATCTCTCCTATTGCCTTCACTCCTCTTTCCATCTCTGCTATTTCCTTCACTCCTCTTTCCTTCTGTCCTATTTCCTTGTCTTTCATTATCTATTATTTCTTTCTCTCCTCTCACTGTCTCTTAGACATCTCTCTCTCTCTTGTTAATCTCTCTGGGTTCTCTCTCTCCTTCAATCTCCTCTCCTCTCTCTATTTTGACTCCTCTGAAAGAAACACAAAGAAAAGAAGAAAGAGACAACTTTGACACTAGTCGTTTGATTGGCTGAAATAGGCCTCTGCTCTCTGATAGGCTGTGACAGAGTTAGAACGAGGTAGAACGAGGAGGAAGAGAAGTGAAACAGCAGTGTATTCCCATGGCCAGACTGAGTTATATAACACACACAACGCCTGGACTAAGATAACACTCACACTGCCAGACAAGGACAACTCCCTCACACACGCGCACACACACACACACACACACAAACCAGCATAAACAAGCAGCAGTGTTAGCATTATATTATCAGTCTATAGGCTGAGCAGATGTGTCTTCCAAAGAGCACTCCCTCCCACCTCCTCTTGCAGCTGGCTGGCTCTGTGTGCATGTGTGTGTGTGTGTGTGTGTGTGTGCGCGAGTGTGTGTGTGTGGGGCTGGGCTGTCAGGACCTCTGCTGTGGGTTTACTGCCTCCTGGCCTCCTGGCCCCCTGCCCAGCCACACACAGCTACTGCCACGTAGCAGCTAACGCTAAGGCCAGCCCAGGGAGAGAGAGAGAGAGAAAATTTACAGCTACTCCATTCCTGCATCAAAACATACAAAAGAACCACAAACTACTATCACACTGTCGTACGAACTAACTAGGTATGACCAGGCCCCCAGTGTCCGGTCTGGAGCGGGAAGTCACGAGCTCTTCTGGTCAGCTTCCACGTAGCAACCTAGCAGTGCCAAAAGTGCCGGTCTGCCCTAGAAAGCCTATGTAAATTACGATCGCCAGGACAGACAAACTCTTTTTTTACCCCGATGCCTGCTTTGGCCCCTAAAATGTGTTTATTATGACCAAGTTCAATCCCCACTGTGAATTATTTTAAAGTTCACTACCAATGGAGATACAGTTGAAGTCAGAAGTTTACATACACTTAGGTTGGAGTCATTAAAGCTAATTTTTCAACCACTCCACAAATTTCTTGTTAACAAACTTTAGTTCTGGCTAGTCGGTTAGGACATCTACTTTGTGCATGACACAAGTCATTTTTCCAACAATTGTTTACAGACCGATTATTTCACTTATAATTCACTGTATCACAATTCCAGTGGGTCAGAAGTTTACATACACTAAGTTGACTGTGCCTTTAAACAGCTTGGAAAATTCCAGAAAATGATGTCATGGCTTTAGAAGCTTCTGTTAGGCTAATTGACATAATTTGAGTCAATTGGAGGTGTACCTGTGGATGTATTTCAAGGACTACCTTCAAACTCAGTGCTTCTTTGCTTGACATCATGGGAAAATCAGCCAAGACCTCCGAAAAAAAATTGTAGACCTCCACAACTCTGGTTCATCCTTGGGAGCAATTTCCAAACGCCTAAAGATACCACGTTCATCTGTACAAACAATAGTACGCAAGTATAAACACCATGGGACCACGCAGCCGTCATACCGCTCAGGAAGGAGACATGTTCTGTCTCGTAGAGATGAACGTGTGAAAAGTGAAAATCAATCCCAGAAAAGGACCTTGTAAAGATGCTGGAGGAAACATGTACAAAGTATCTATATCCACAGTAAAACGAGTCCTATATCGACATAACCTGAAAGGCCGCTAAGCAAGGAAGAAGCCACTGCTACAAAATGACATAAGAAGCCAGCCTATGGTTTGCAACTGCACATGGGGTCCAAGACCATACTTTTTGGAGAAATGTCCTCTGGTCTGATGAAACAAAAATAGAACTGTTTGGCCATAATGACCATCGTTATGTTTGGAGGAAAAAGGGGGAGGCTTGCAAGCCGAAGAACACAAATTATGTGACTATATTGAAGCAGCATCTCAAGACATCAGTTGTCAGGAAATTAAAGCTTGGTCGCAAATGGGTCTTCCAAATGGACAATGACCCCAAGCATACTTCCAAAGTTGTAGCAAAATGGCTTAAGGACAACAAAGTCAAGGTATTGGAATGGCCATCACAAAGCCTTGACCTCAATCCTGTAGAAAATGTGTGGGCAGAACTGAAAAAGCGTGTGCAAGCAAGGAGGCCTACAAACCTGACTCAGTTACACCAGCTCTGTCAGGAGGAATGGACCACAATTCACCCAACTTATTGTAAGAAGCATGCGGAAGGCTACCCGAAACGTTTGACCCAAGTTGAACAATTTAAAGGCAAAGCTACCAAATACTAATACTTCAACTGTATATGGGTTCGACCAATCAGATCTCTTTTTCCCACAAATGCCTTCTGTTGATGTTTGCAGTCACACACCCTTGCCTTTTCATCCCCGTCCTCATCTTATCTTCCTCCTCCTCTAGCTCTTCATTCCTCTCCCAATCCCACAGCTCCAGAGCCAGAGGCTCAGCCAGAGCCATATGTAGCCCAAATTGAGGCATTGATCCTGGGGAGAGCTCTATGTGAGCCACCCATACACCCTGGATCTCAGGAGCTCAGACAGACCTACTCTTACTGAGACCAGGGGTGAATATAAAACACACACAGGCCACAGGCTCATGTACACTCCATCATATGGAAATTCACCAAGTCCAAGTGCACATACACAACACAGCACCACACCACACCATAACACAGCACCACACCACAACACAGCACCACAACACAGCACCACACCACAACACAGCAGACGGAACCTCAACATGATTTATTGACTGTTATTTGTAATGATGTGGGGTCAATGATCATAAGGGGTCTGACAAACAGTTAGGGTCAGGGGTTAAGGGTTGGGATTAGAGGTCAAGGTTAGCATGATGCCCCTCCCTCTTCGATGGCAAACAGGAAACAAAAACATTGCTCTGTTCACATCTCCCATCCTTCTTCCCTCCCCCTTTCCATCCTTGCATCCCGCCCTCCTCCTTACCCTCCCTCTTCCCCACTCACCTCCAAAACAAAACCATCCCGCCCTCCTTTTTCTTATCAGGGAGTGAAAGAGGAAGGGACAGAGAGTGAAAAGAAGAGAGAAAAATAGAAAGAGAGAGGGAGAGGGAGAGAGCAGGGGGAAGGGGGTTGGGGTGAATTTGTTCCTGCTAAATCATCCCACATGGTTGAGCGTGCTTAGTTTAAGCAAACACTGCTACTTCCTCCTCATCAGAAGCAACACACACACAGACATGCAGACACAGACATGCAGACACAGACACCTTGACCTATGCAATGGCAGCTCAAGCCCTCAAATACAGACACACAAACACCATCCCCCACCAACACAACACACACATACTCAGCCCCTATCCTGGCATAGACATACACTGTACTCCAACACAGCTTCTCTCTCCACTCTACACTCTGAGGGTTAAAGGGGACGTTCACCCCAAAACACCTCTGGGCCCTTATTAACACTTGCCTGGCCATTTTTCATCAACCCAGGCCGTTTTTTAGGTCCAATGTTTACGTATTTAGATTTCTGTATTTTTACATAAAAATGCTACATTTCCCAAAATCACCTAAAATGCATTAAAAAAATGTGTATTTATCGTTACATAAGCAGCGATTGATGACTCGACACTGATTTGCCAGATTAAAGTATCTTTGATGTAACAGGTCTAACACAGCAACGACCTACTTGGTGCTGGCGCAAGGTTTTCTATATCGTCTGTCGTCTGGTTGATACTCTCCTTCCTGGTTGTAAGATGGATAATTACAGGAGGCAGGACGAAGGAGCGTCTCACTATTGGTCCTCGAGAAAGGAAGTCAGGACAACAGCTAGTAAACAAAGAGATGTTAGCTAGTAGTAGTGGCAGAGATGTTTCAAACTAACCCGTTGTTCTATCTGAGGTAGTAGTATTGGCACAGATGAACGAGGAAACCTATCTGGCCGAAATGAAGTGCAATAATGCCCCTGTCAGATCAGACAGATCACTCATTTCCTGCCTGAGTATGGTGTTGATACAGCACCTGAAGTCATTCACCAGATGCGGTTGTTAGTGTGCAGTGATCATTTTGTGGGACAAAGCTCCAGCCATTCAAGGTAAGTTAGCCACCTAACTAGCTAGCTAGCATCCTAACACCTGTTGCTAACGTTAGTCACTACAGGTCATTTAGGACCCTATTTGTTTGTAATTCGCAAGTTTTTTGTTTGGTACTCTAACGGTAATGTTATCCTGTCCTACTGACGGTTTGGTTTTTATTTGGCTTTGTGATGAAATTCCCTTTTCCATAACGTTACTTACACAATACTGATAGCAATTCCCTTTTCCATAACGTTACTTACACAATACTGATAGCAATTCCCTTTTCCATAACGTTACTTACACAATACTGATAGCAATTCCCTTTTCCATAACGTTACTTACACAATACTGATAGCAATTCCCTTTTCCATAACGTTACTTACACAATAATGATAGCAATTCCCTTTTCCATAACGTTACTTACACAATACTGATAGCAATTCCCTTTTCCAAAACGTTACTTACACAATAATGATAGCAATTCCCTTTTCCATAACGTTACTTACTCAATACTGATAACAATTCCGTTACTCCACACTAGGTAGACGGTAGACCGTACCGTTACTCCACACTAAATAAACAGTAGTCCGTACCGTTACTCCACACTAGGTAGACAGTAGACTGTACTGTTACTCCACACTAGGTAGACGGTAGACCGTACCGTTACTCCACACTAAATAAACAGTAGTCCGTACCGTTACTCCACACTAGGTAGACAGTAGACCGTACCGTAGATGGTACCATACTCCACACTAGGTAGACAGTAGATGGTACCATTACTCCACACTAGGTATACAGTAGACTGTACCGTTACTCCACACTAGGCAGACAGTAGATGGTACCGTTACTCCACATCACTAGGTAGACAGTAGATGGTATCGTTACTCCACACTAGGTAGACAGTAGACTTTACCGTTACTCCACACACCAGGTATACAGTAGACTTTACCGTTACTCCACACACCAGGTATACAGTAGATGGTACCGTTACTCCACATCACTAGGTAGACAGTAGATGGTACCGTTACTCCACACACCAGGTATACAGTAGATGGTACCGTTACTCCACATCACTAGGTAGACAGTAGATGGTACCATTACTCCACACACTAGGTAGACAGTAGATGGTATTGTTACTCCACACACTAGGTATACAGTAGATGGTATCGTTACTCCACACTAGGTAGACAGTAGACTGTACTGTTACTACACACTCTAGGTATACAGTAGACCGTACCGTTACTCCACACTAAGTAGACGGTAGACCGTACTGTTACTCCACACTAAATAGACAGTAGACCGTACCGTTACTCCACACTAGGTAGACAGTAGATGGTACCATTACTCCACACTAGGTAGACAGTAGACTGTACCGTTACTCCACACTAGGTAGACAGTAGATGGTACCGTTACTCCACATCACTAGGTAGACAGTAGATGGTACCGTTACTCCACACACTAGGTAGACAGTGACTGTGCCGTTACTTCACACTAGGTAGACAGTAGATGGTACCGTTAATCCAGACTAGGTAGACAGTAGATGGTACCGTTACTCCACACACTAGGTAGACAGTGACTGTGCCGTTACCTCACACTAGGTAGACAGTAGATGGTACCGTTAATCCACACACTAGGTAGACAGTAGATGGTACTGTTACTCCACACACTAGGTAGACAGTAGACTGTACCGTTACTCCAGACTAGGTAGACAGTAGATGGTACCGTTACTCCACACTAGGTAGACAATAGATGGTACCGTTACTCCACACACTAGGTAGACAGTAGATGGTACCGTTACTCCACACTAGATAGACAATAGATGGTACCGTTACTCCACACACTAGGTAGACAATAGATGGTACCGTTACTCCACACACTAGGTAGACAGTAGATGGTACCGTTACTCCACACACTAGGTAGACAGTGACTGTGCCGTTACCTCACACTAGGTAGACAGTAGATGGTACCGTTAATCCACACACTAGGTATACAGTAGATGGTACCGTTACTCCACACTAGGTAGACAATAGATGGTACCATTACTCCACACACTAGGTAGACAGTAGATGGTACCGTTACTCCACACTAGGTAGACAATAGATGGTACCGTTACTCCACACACTAGGTAGACAGTAGATGGTACCGTTACTCCACACTAGATAGACAATAGATGGTACCGTTACTCCACACACTAGGTAGACAATAGATGGTACCGTTACTCCACACACTAGGTAGACAGTAGATGGTACCGTTACTCCACACACTAGGTAGACAATAGATGGTACCGTTACTCCACACACTAGGTAGACAATAGATGGTACCGTTACTCCACACACTAGGTAGACAATAGATGGTACCGTTACTCCACACTAGGTAGACAATAGATGGCACCGTTACTCCACACTAGGTAGACAGTAGATGGTACCGTTACTCCACACACTAGGTAGACAATAGATGGTACCGTTACTCCACACACTAGGTAGACAATAGATGGTACCGTTACTCCACACACTAGGTAGACAGTAGATGGTACCGTTACTCCACACACTAGGTAGACAGTAGACTGTACCGTTACTCCAGACTAGGTAGACAGTAGACTGTACCGTTACTCCAGACTAGGTAGACAGTAGATGGTACCGTTACTCCACACTAGGTAGACAATAGATGGTACCGTTACTCCACACACTAGGTAGACAGTAGATGGTACCGTTACTCCACACTAGATAGACAATAGATGGTACCGTTACTCCACACACTAGGTAGACAATAGATGGTACCGTTACTCCACACACTAGGTAGACAGTAGATGGTACCGTTACTCCACACACTAGGTAGACAGTGACTGTGCCGTTACCTCACACTAGGTAGACAGTAGATGGTACCGTTAATCCACACACTAGGTATACAGTAGATGGTACCGTTACTCCACACTAGGTAGACAATAGATGGTACCATTACTCCACACACTAGGTAGACAGTAGATGGTACCGTTACTCCACACTAGGTAGACAATAGATGGTACCGTTACTCCACACACTAGGTAGACAGTAGATGGTACCGTTACTCCACACTAGATAGACAATAGATGGTACCGTTACTCCACACACTAGGTAGACAATAGATGGTACCGTTACTCCACACACTAGGTAGACAGTAGATGGTACCGTTACTCCACACACTAGGTAGACAATAGATGGTACCGTTACTCCACACACTAGGTAGACAATAGATGGTACCGTTACTCCACACACTAGGTAGACAATAGATGGTACCGTTACTCCACACTAGGTAGACAATAGATGGCACCGTTACTCCACACTAGGTAGACAGTAGATGGTACCGTTACTCCACACACTAGGTAGACAATAGATGGTACCGTTACTCCACACACTAGGTAGACAATAGATGGTACCGTTACTCCACACACTAGGTAGACAGTAGATGGTACCGTTACTCCACACACTAGGTAGACAGTAGACTGTACCGTTACTCCAGACTAGGTAGACAGTAGATGGTACCGTTACTCCAGACTAGGTAGACAGTAGATGGTACCGTTACTCCACACACTAGGTATACAGTAGATGGTACCGTTACTCCACACTAGGTAGACAATAGATGGTACCATTACTCCACACACTAGGTAGACAATAGATGGTACCGTTACTCCACACACTAGGTAGACAGTAGATGGTACCGTTACTCCACACTAGATAGACAATAGATGGTACCGTTACTCCACACACTAGGTAGACAATAGATGGTACCGTTACTCCACACACTAGGTAGACAGTAGATGGTACCGTTACTCCACACACTAGGTAGACAATAGATGGTACCGTTACTCCACACACTAGGTAGACAATAGATGGTACCGTTACTCCACACACTAGGTAGACAATAGATGGTACCGTTACTCCACACTAGGTAGACAATAGATGGTACCGTTACTCCACACACTAGGTAGACAGTAGATGGTACCGTTACTCCACACACTAGGTAGACAGTAGACTGTACCGTTACTCCAGACTAGGTATACAGTAGATGGTACCGTTACTCCACACTAGGTAGACAATAGATGGTACCATTACTCCACACACTAGGTAGACAGTAGATGGTACCGTTACTCCACACACTAGGTAGACAATAGATGGTACCGTTACTCCACACTAGGTAGACAATAGATGGTACCGTTACTCCACACACTAGGTAGACAGTAGATGGTACCGTTACTCCACACACTAGGTAGACAGTAGATGGTACCGTTACTCCACATTAGGTAGACAGTAGATGGTACCGTTACTCCACACACTAGGTAGACAGTAGATGGTACCGTTACTCCACACACTAGGTAGACAGTAGATGGTACCGTTACTCCACACACTAGGTAGACAGTAGATGGTACCGTTACTCCACACACTAGGTAGACAGTAGATGGTATCGTTACTCCACACTAGGTAGACAGTAGACTGTACTGTTACTCCACACTAGGTAGACAGTAGACTGTACTGTTACTCCACACTAGGTAGACAGTAGACAGTACCGTTACTCCACACACTAGGTAGACAATAGATGGTACCGTTACTCCACACACTAGGTAGACAGTAGATGGTACCTTTACTCCACACTAGGTAGACAATAGATGGTACCGTTACTCCACAAACTAGGTAGACAGTAGATGGTACCGTTACTCCACACACTAGGTAGACAGTAGATGGTACCGTTACTCCACACTAGGTAGACAATAGATGGTACCGTTACTCCACACACACTAGGTAGACAGTAGATGGTACCGTTACTCCACACTAGGTAGACAGTAGACTGTACTGTTACTCCACACACTAGGTAGACAGTAGATGGTACCGTTACTCCACACACTAGGTAGACAGTAGATGGTACCGTTACTCCACACACTAGGTAGACAGTAGATGGTACCGTTACTCCACACACTAGGTATACAGTAGATGGTACCGTTACTCCACACACTAGGTAGACAGTAGATGGTACCGTTACTCCACACACTAGGTAGACAGTAGATGGTACCGTTACTCCACACACTAGGTATACAGTAGATGGTACCGTTACTCCACACTAGGTAGACAGTAGATGGTACCGTTACTCCACACACTAGGTATACAGTAGATGGTACCGTTACTCCACACACTAGGTATACAGTAGATGGTACCGTTACTCCACACACTAGGTAGACAGTAGATGGTACCGTTACTCCACACTAGGTAGACAATAGATGGTACCGTTACTCCACACTAGGTAGACAGTAGATGGTACCGTTACTCCACACTAGGTAGACAGTAGATGGTACCGTTACTCCACACTAGGTAGACAGTAGATGGTACCGTTACTCCACACCAGGTAGACAGTAGATGGTACCGTTACTCCACACACTAGGTAGACAATAGATGGTACCGTTACTCCACACACTAGGTATACAGTAGATGGTACCGTTACTCCACACACTAGGTATACAGTAGATGGTACCTTTACTCCACACACTAGGTAGACAGTAGATGGTACCGTTACTCCACACACTAGGTAGACAGTAGATGGTACCGTTACTCCACACACTAGGTAGACAGTAGACTGTACCGTTACTCCAGACTAGGTATACAGTAGATGGTACCGTTACTCCACACTAGGTAGACAATAGATGGTACCATTACTCCACACACTAGGTAGACAGTAGATGGTACCGTTACTCCACACACTAGGTAGACAATAGATGGTACCGTTACTCCACACTAGGTAGACAATAGATGGTACCGTTACTCCACACACTAGGTAGACAGTAGATGGTACCGTTACTCCACACACTAGGTAGACAGTAGATGGTACCGTTACTCCACATTAGGTAGACAGTAGATGGTACCGTTACTCCACACACTAGGTAGACAGTAGATGGTACCGTTACTCCACACACTAGGTAGACAGTAGATGGTACCGTTACTCCACACACTAGGTAGACAGTAGATGGTACCGTTACTCCACACACTAGGTAGACAGTAGATGGTATCGTTACTCCACACTAGGTAGACAGTAGACTGTACTGTTACTCCACACTAGGTAGACAGTAGACTGTACTGTTACTCCACACTAGGTAGACAGTAGACAGTACCGTTACTCCACACACTAGGTAGACAATAGATGGTACCGTTACTCCACACACTAGGTAGACAGTAGATGGTACCTTTACTCCACACTAGGTAGACAATAGATGGTACCGTTACTCCACAAACTAGGTAGACAGTAGATGGTACCGTTACTCCACACACTAGGTAGACAGTAGATGGTACCGTTACTCCACACTAGGTAGACAATAGATGGTACCGTTACTCCACACACACTAGGTAGACAGTAGATGGTACCGTTACTCCACACTAGGTAGACAGTAGACTGTACTGTTACTCCACACACTAGGTAGACAGTAGATGGTACCGTTACTCCACACACTAGGTAGACAGTAGATGGTACCGTTACTCCACACACTAGGTAGACAGTAGATGGTACCGTTACTCCACACACTAGGTATACAGTAGATGGTACCGTTACTCCACACACTAGGTAGACAGTAGATGGTACCGTTACTCCACACACTAGGTAGACAGTAGATGGTACCGTTACTCCACACACTAGGTATACAGTAGATGGTACCGTTACTCCACACTAGGTAGACAGTAGATGGTACCGTTACTCCACACACTAGGTATACAGTAGATGGTACCGTTACTCCACACACTAGGTATACAGTAGATGGTACCGTTACTCCACACACTAGGTAGACAGTAGATGGTACCGTTACTCCACACTAGGTAGACAATAGATGGTACCGTTACTCCACACTAGGTAGACAGTAGATGGTACCGTTACTCCACACTAGGTAGACAGTAGATGGTACCGTTACTCCACACTAGGTAGACAGTAGATGGTACCGTTACTCCACACCAGGTAGACAGTAGATGGTACCGTTACTCCACACACTAGGTAGACAATAGATGGTACCGTTACTCCACACACTAGGTATACAGTAGATGGTACCGTTACTCCACACACTAGGTATACAGTAGATGGTACCTTTACTCCACACACTAGGTAGACAGTAGATGGTACCGTTACTCCACACACTAGGTATACAGTAGATGGTACCGTTACTCCACACACTAGGTAGACAGTAGATGGTACCGTTACTCCACACACTAGGTATACAGTAGATGGTACCGTTACTCCACACTAGGTAGACAGTAGATGGTATTCGATGGTGTTCTGTCCACTCCTCCACACCACCTCTCCCACACAGCAGAGCACCGGCCACAGACGACTCAGACAATATCCAGGTAAACCCTTTCTGCCCCAGGTGCCCTCTGCTCCATCCTTCTGGATGTGTTTGGGTGGGTGCTGGAGCTTATCTGCCGTTGCCGATGTCAGGCAGTGTGAGAGGTAACACTCATGCAGGGACCTCTAAATAAAAGCATCTGTTTCCCTCAGGTTCAGTCTGAACGCCCATGTGAACACACAAATGAAGCTCTGAAGCAGAACCATTTCCCTAGAAGCTACCGCCAGGGCTTCTACAGCCAAGTACTTTGTGGAGCAGCCGGACGTCCAGCAAGATGCACTACAGTCTAGTGAGAGAGGGGCTGGCTTTTGTGGATGCAGAGACAAGCCGATTTATTTAACTAGGCAAGTCAGTTAAGAACAAATTCTTATTTTCAATGATGGCCTAGGAACTGCCTGTTCAGGGGCAGAACGACAGATCCCCGACCTTGTCAGCTCGGGGATTTGAACTTGCAACCTTCCGGTTACTAGTCCAACACTCTAACCACTAGGCTACCCTGCCACCCCGATGATTGAAGAATATGAACAGCAGAAAGAACATTGCTTTTCATAAGTTTTATAATGACCATGGTGTCTGTTGACCTCGTTTGTAGAAGGCTTCCACATCCAAGACCAAGACATATTGTCCGCAGTCAGTCACCAGGTACAGTTGTCCCAGGGTCCAGGCTTTCGGAGGCCAGGCCAGTCAATATATCTCTGTTGCACACAAGTGGCTTAACAATATTGGTATGTGTTGATCGAGAACAGCCTGCATGAGTCGATTGTGGAGATGGAAACAGGACTTCTTCCACCTGTTACTGTCGCTACACCACTGTCCATGGTAGCTTGCTTACGAACAGAGCATAACTAATGTAACTAATGGGGTGGCAGGTAGCCTAGTGGTTAAAGTGTTGGACTAGTAACCAAAAGGTTGCAAGATTGAATCCCTGAGCTGACAAGGTAAAAATCTGTTGTTCTGCCCCTGAACAAGGCAGTTATCCCACTGTTCCTAGGCCGTCATTGAAAATAAGAATTTGTTCTTAACTGACTTGCCAAGTTAAATAAAGGGATTATTTTTTATATATATATAATGCTGAGTGACAGTAATTGTTGTGTTTTATAAACTGGGTGATTCGAGCCCTGAATGCTGATTGGCTGAAAGCCGTTGTATATCAGACCGTATATCCCAGGTACTTCTCTAATTACGTTAGTAACCAGTTTATAATAGCAATAAAGCACCTCAGGGGTTTGTGGTATATGGCCAATATACCACGACTAAGGACTGTATCCAGGCACTCCACGTTGCATCGTGCTTAGGAACAGCCCTTAGCCGTAGTATATTGGCCATATACCACAACCCCACGTTCCTTATTGCTTAATTATATGTTTTACAATGTCTTTATAGTTTATTATGCGTTTAAAGTCTTTATTTAAAAAACTTGGAATACAATGTTATTTCTTTAAAACATTTATTTGTATACTATGTCATGAGCCTCCTCTAAATCCAACGTAGCTTGGGGTCAGCGTTAGGGACAGCGTTGGGGTCAGGGTATATAGATGGAATTGCCGCGACCACACAGGCTGGGAGTCCCCGGCGTTGGCCTCGACCGAGACGTTCTCCCCTCAGCATCCACTCCTAAGTGATCCCGTAGGAAACCAGTCTGTATTGTCAAAACTAAAATAACTATATCACAATGTTATATACAACAATCAAAAGAACAAATCAGTCTAGGCCTATACAACATCAAATATAACAATGGGCTCAGGGATCATTGGGCCTGTTCATTTCAAAGCCGTACTGATGACGGCACAAAATGATTGACAGCTCTCTTGCCTTATAGACTTGAAGACTGTATGGCCAAGTCATTGTTGAAAAGGTGAGGCTGTTTGTCTTCCTCTTTAGTATGTGGGTTTACAGGCTAATCAAGATATTAGTGGTGTAATAGCTAGACTGGCAATTGCAGCAAAAAAAAATAACCTGTGGTGGAAAAATTGTTATACCTGAGTAAGAGTAAAGATGTCTTAATAGAAAATGACTCAAGTAAAAGTCACCCAGTAAAATACTACTTGAGTAAAAGTCTAAAAGTATTTGGTTTTATTTACTTTGAAGTATCAAAAGTAAATGTAATTGCTAATATATACTTAGGTATCAAAAGTAAAAATAGAAATCATTTCAAATCCCTTATATTAAGCAACCCAGATGGCACCATTTTCATGCACACCTCTCAGACATCATTTACAGACAACGCATGTGTGTTTAGTGAGTCCGCCAGATCAGAGGCGGTAGGGATGACCAGGGACATTCTCTTGATAAGTGCGTGTACTAGACCATTTTCCTGTCCTGCTAAGCATTTAAAATGTAACGAGTACTTTTGGGTGTCGGGGAAAATATATGGAGTAGAAAGTACATTCTTTTCTTTAGGAATGTAGTGAAGTAAAAGTAAAAGTTGTCCAAAATATAAATAGTAAAGTTCAGATACCCCTTAAGTATAAACTACTTAAGTAGTACTTCAAAGTATTTTTTACTTAAGTACTTTACACCACTGCATTTTGTTCACTAACACTATTGACTTTATACTTCTTACAGTGTTTGGTAATATACAATATTGATCATTTAGACCATATTGTGAAGTACGCATCCCAAACATTCTATTCACGTGGCGCAGCCACTCGTTTTAGACACAGTGGACCGAGTTGATCTAACTTCAAGGGGAGACTACAGTAGACAGTTACAGTTACATTATAGAGTGTAGGCAGGTTACTAGAAAATACAGTTGGGTATCATTAGCTGGCTATTCATTTGCATCTTAGAGAGGAATCATAAAACATATCCCAATTTCCAAAACACTTACACTTTTAGAGAGCTTCCTATTTGGGCTGTCAGGTGTGGCAAGTGCTTCCAGTTGATCCAGGGCATTCTGAAAAACGTCTCCAGAACCCCAGGGTTGATGTTTAAACACACACACACACACACACAGGTCCTGTTCTTCTGCATCGTCGGTCGGATGCTCGACCTCCTCCATGATGTCAATCAGACGATCCCGGGGGGTAGAATTAGCTTCTAAACTACATCCAAATACTCAAAGCGATGGACCTACAAACTGTCTGGGGTGGTGACAAATGGTCAGGCAGGCATTATAAAGGTCCCGGAAGTGTTTCTGGGTGAACTTCCCCTTTAAGGCCTTAAAGCACAAACTGGATGATTTTAGCCGTTTTCAGCGACAGCTTTGGCGTCCCGGTAAAATGTGGACGTTGTGGGCTAATTCTCTGGTCGCAGACGACGGTCAGACGTCTCGGCTCGTTCAGTGAGACAGGGTTCCACGTCTGCTGATTGAGCACCGCTGTGTGCGGTCCTAGGCTCCGTCAGAAACGTTGAGTCTTTATCGTGTAGTGTGGCTGGTGTTACGAGCCGATCCCGGTGACCGACCAATAGGAACATGGCCGGCATTAAGTGTGCACACGACAATATGATTCTTGTGAATAGTCAGATGAATATAATAGTTTGATTGAAACGTTAACATGCTTTTCAAGAAGAACAATTTCCTTAATAATCTTGTTTAGACTACATGTCATCTAACCTAACAGGATTTTGATAAATTCACTAAATAAACCTTGTACCACAGCAGCCATGTTATTTTTGGGAAGTTCGGACATATAAAGTCTATATGTGAAAATGATTTCTGGACGTATACCTTAAGTTTTTTCCGAACATGCGAGGAAAAAGCAAACGACAGAATGTGACAACAGAACTGAAGCAAATTGTACAATCTAACCAGGCTGATATCAACATTTTAATTTAGCAACATCGCACAGTGTGACATTTAGTCATTGTAAAAGACTGAATCCTGAATCAGGGAGGGAGGGAGGAGGGAGAGAGAGCAAGAGTGAGAGAGAGTGAAAGAGTGAGAGAGAGAGAGAGAGAGAGAGAGAGAGAGAGAGAGAGAGTGAGAGAGAGACTGGAGAGAGAGAGACTGGAGAGAGAGAGTGAGAGAGACACTGGAGAGAGAGAGTGAGAGAGACTGAAGAGAGAGAGAGAGACTGGAGAGAGAGAGAGTGAGAGAGACTGGAGAGAGAGAGAGTGAGAGTGAGAGAGCGAGACAGAGATCACAGTGGAAAAGTATACACATTCCTCTCAGGATACACATTCCACTGTGTGTTGGAATGTATCCTCAGAATGCCTGGTCTCCCTTAGTGTGGGTGTGTGAGTGGGCATGTATGTGAGACAAAGGAAGGGCCGAGAGTTTATCCGTTAGAATAATATGGAATTAATCCCAACGAGTGGAGAGGACACTGCAGTGAAGTGGGAATGGAACTGGCACGCTACACACCTATGTATGGGCTACACATACAAATCCTGAGGCCTGATTGAGGAGGAGGAATTTAACCTTGTGACCCCAGGCTGGGGGAGGTGTGTGTGGGTGTGTGATGATTTGTGGGGGGTCTTGCTTGGGGGCAAGGAGGGGCGAAGAAAAGGGGGAAGAGAGAGGAGAGGTAGAAATGACAGAGGTATGTAAGTAGAGGAGGGGGGGTGTGGCATGGCCTGGTTGATGCTAATGTTTTTACAATGATGTATTCAGTTATTGCAGCAATTTAGCAACAATTTCTATTTCCTTTTGAAGAAGATTCAACAGTATACTGACACACACAAACACACACATACACATCCGTGAAACACACACCTGCATAAAACATCCATTAAGAGCAGATGGAACTTTCCATAGCCATGCTAACACGCCTAGCATGCTAATGCAGGCACGAAAATGTGAGATGTCACAGATGTGTGTGTGTGTGTGTGTACTAACGTAGGCATGCTCACTCACTAAGACCAACGAGACAAACACACGTTTACCTTCCGCTGTTGGCGGCTAGGCTAGGAGAAGATAATGTTGCTTGCCATGAGTGACATATTAATAACGGAGCTACGCTAGGGAAAGCTAACACTGTCAGCAATGAAAATCACTACAATAATGCAGGAGGATGTTAGCTGCAATGCAAGGAGAAGCTAACACTGCTAGCTAGTCCGACCGTCTACAGTGCCACCCATAGGATACGGTAGAGTTCTCTTCATGGAGAGACATAGAGCCCTGCATCCCCAAGGTGGGCACAGGGGACAAGAGAAAGAGGGAGGAAAGGAGAGGGGGAGAGAGAGGGTTGGAAATGGGGGGGGGGGGGTTGAAAGACTTATTTTATCTCTGTCTAAATCAACTGTCAACAATGCAGGAAATCACCAAGAGGAGAAAAGGGGAGAATGGGAGGGGAAATAGGAGAGAGGTGGGGAGGTGAAAAGAAGGAGGGAGAAAGAGAAAGAAAAGGAGAAAGAGGAGGGTAAATATTACAGGTCTGTGCCAAGTAAACATAAGGCGCTGGGATCCTTCAACAACGATCCAGCCTTCAGAGAGAGAGAGTGTGTGTGTGTGTGTGTGTGTGTGTGTGTGTGTGTGTGTAATGAAGGAAGATAAAGAGAAGGCCTCTGTCTGTGAATCAGATGGAACCTTTCTGTGACTGCTCTGTTGCTCGGTCAAGGGGGACAAAATAGGGAGGAGAACCACTCAGCACAGTGGCAGCCAGTGGAGATAAACTTTTCACGAATACACACACAAGGCTGGGACATCATTGGCTATCAGCTTGGTCTGGGGTTCTGAAAATGTCAAGACAATTATCCGTCAACACAGACACTGAACCTAACACACTCTCTCTGAACACACACACACACACTCCTGACACAAAGTCGGCTGGGCGGTACACCGTAGTTTACTATACCGATATTGATGCACAGACCGGTTTGGGTTTTTACTTTACCTTCTATGACGGTATTTGAATGTTGGGTTTGTTAAATGTGATACGCCGTGTGTTATGTCCATTTCTATAGTTTACTCCTCTACTTGAGTCATCCCTCTCCGCTCTCTCTCGCTCTCCATGCCGCTATCCACACAGAGTCCCACCCCGTCACTCAAGGAGAGCATTTGTTGTTGCTTGACCACGAGACACTTGCGTTCAGTCTGCATGGTCAATGCAGCACATGCAACAATGTTGATTGACAACGATGTGGTTTCCACTTTGATCTTATTAATATAAATCCAAATCTATAATTACAATATTAGTTTGTGTTTCTTACATCTGCAAACAGCTAGTTAGTATTTTCTTAGCAAGTTAAGCTACATCGTGTTAGTCACGAATGCTAATCTCTAGTTAGCTGGCTAACAAGCTAATAAAAGTACTGAGTTCACCCGTGTTTTAATCTAATCGCAATTGAAAACATTTGGTTAAAAATAAGGCCTAGTATTTTTGCCCATATCGTGGCAGTGTGGAAATGATCTCAAATGAGTGCAGGAAATGCAGAAATTGATGGAAATGCAGGATGTTTTAGGTTGAAGTTTAATTAAACAGTATAAAACAATCCAAATGGAGAAAGACCCACTGAAATAATTTAGAGGGTCCTAGGGTCACGCACTACTCATAAAGCAAATGTAGAACTTTTATTCATCAAAAACATAAAATACCGTCAAATACTGTCATACAGTCAAAATGTGGAAAAATACAATGACATGATATTTTGGCCATATCGCCTAGCACTACTTAGGTAAGTAAACCTTTAAAATGCCACTTTAACCAAAAGGTACATTTATTTAACTTAAATAAATGAAAGTCATATTTCATCAGCTGGTTACTCCCTGGTGGTTATCGTGTGTGTGTGTGTGTGTGTGTGTGTGTGTGTGTGTAAAATTAATTTAAGATTTGTAGAAAAATGTGTCATTCATCCACTGAATAAATACATCCAATTCAGACTTTGACACTGTTCAGTCTGTTTCAGGAAGTACCCATACCCGTACCCATCTAGGTTCCAGACCTTTCTGAGGACATCTCTCTCCTGTCCATTCCAGATGCTAACCACATGACCTCAGTGGAAAAGAATGCTTCTCCCAGCGTGACCAATGAAAAGTCTCAGCCACAGGAAGCAGGAAGCTGCTGCCAGCTGACCAGACCAGACCGCCCACACGGTCCTATGGTGGCCTGCAAGGCTCAGACAGAGACAGGCCTAAAGACTGGAGTCTTCGCCCCCCCCTTCTCCAACACACACACCTGTAGCCAGTTTAGGAACGAAAACCCCTACCCAGCTATGCTAGCGCCAAAACACCTCCAGGACAGTCACCTTGTAGTTATGATGGCAAAGGAAAGTTACAGTTTTGTTATTGTTACTGATGTTATTCTAATGTGGAATCCTATAATGTTACTGTTGTTATTGTTATGTTATTGTAATGATGTTCCTGATAACCAACACCTCATGGGAGGATAGACTGCTGCTGAAATCTGCACACACACACATACACACACTGATAGAGCAGTTGATACAACACCTGACAACCATATGTCAATACCTCAGCACAAAAATGAAATTATTAAATCATTATAATTATATAGCTGACAAAGGCAGGCTACATATTAGGATATTATGGGCCACAAACACAGGAGCTCTTCTTCCAAAGATGTAAAACTTCTCAGAACTTAATCTAGAAGTGTAGAAGTCAGATTCACTGCAAATCACAGACACGGATTTTTCCCGAGAAAGAGTCTGAGACGTCCTTAATCCAGGATAAAAGCACACTCACAGCACACAGAAGGCCACATCAGCCTTACAGCAAAGGAATGTCATCTGACGTCATCTATTTGGGATCGGATTTCTCATATTTTCTGTGTGTGTTTGTTACTCATGCTATTTTTCTTCAATTTACCCTCTAGATCCAGCGTTCGCAACTCGACGAAATAGCAGTATTATCAGAACGACTTAACAACGTTATACCGGCTATGTAACGGTGACACAACACCCCAGGGATAATGACAAGCATATCCCATAATAGCCTAAAATGAAGTTAGCTTGTAGCCTACTTAAAACTAAGTTTCCTTTCAACTAAGGGTATCAACTCATCGGCTAAATAATAAAGTGATGCATCGATTTCAAAAAGTCTGACAACAATAGGCCTGTCGTTCGGGAACAAAATCATTAAGCGCATGAAGTAACTGTATTGGACTTCCACGTCTGCAGAGAGAGAGAGGGGGGGGGCAGAGAGAGAGAGAGAAGGAGAGAGAGAACAGACAGGCAGGCTTACTGGAATGCCAGGCTATGCTGGAGTTGAGAGACCTCTCTCCTCTTCGGACACAGTATCCTCTCTTCAATCCGCTACAAACTACACAGTCTAGGAAAAGTGCGTTGTGATCGTATGCAATAACAATCCACCATCGGTAAAATCATTCATGCAATAAAGAGCTACATTGTGTTCCTCCGTTCACACTATTTCATAACCCCTGCCAAATCGTCACATCAGCATCTTGCAATCCAAGTAAAACAAATTATTGAAGTAAAACAGACATACTTCACTTTGATAAATTAAAACAGTGTTTTTAAACAGAGACAGCTGGGCCTGTAGATTGTTATGTAAAGAACAGTGGAGAAAAGGAGAGAAAAGTTTAGATAAAGAGCGTTTTAGCCTGTTGCGCACTCACTCCTTCAACGTCAGTCTCTGCGAAGACGGGAAAAAAAAATCGCAAAAAAGCAGAAATGGCCCACAACGCAAACAAAATCCTCCAAACAACATCACATTCCCAAATAACTGCGGTATAAAAACCAAAACTTTAATGGCAACGTTTTTTTTTTTTACTCTCCACGCAGTTTCGGACAAAAAGTTTAAAAAATCCCTAAAAGTTTCGATTCCCCCCCTCAGCAAGTTTTCCCTTTTCCTCTCCTCTCGCCAGCTCACGGAGACAGTCTGCCGGCGTCACAGCTCCATAAACTTCTTAACTCCCAGTTTAAGACGATGTCCTATTCTAATAAATCGTTTTAACATGCAACAGAACAACATAAAAGTGTAGAATAGAACTCACCTCACTGCAATAAAATAATCTTGAAACAGACGTTCGCTGCTGTGTGTTATTTTTTCTCCAGGGCTGGTTGTTGGATCCCCCTGCCTAGACTCTGCCCGCGCAGCGCGCTCTCTGGGACAATCCAAGCTGTCAATCAAAACCCTGCGGCGGCACATGGAGGCTAAAGCCCGCCCATTTCTACCGTAATACCTTCTATACCACGCATACCCACTTCTACTGTAGCACGGGGCTGTGTGTTTCTGAGAGTAGGCCCTAGATTCAACCCGTGATGCTGCAGATCCACTGTTTAGCGCGATTGAAATGTAAAGGCAATGTTCAGATACTGCATTCATGGTAAAACGCTGCATATATCGGCTCAATCGGAAATTACTTTTTCATTTCAATCATTGTTGAATCAAGGCCTAGAGCTAGACTTACTTCTGCCCCCAGCCAAGGCCTGGGATTTAGTGTTGCAGGGAGTAGTGCTCTGGCCTCTGCACCACCTGATCCCCATTCAGCTCAATCTCTCTCTAGAAATCAACCTGTCAAATTGGTGGCAGAGGTGAGATGGGCTTTGTAGGAGCATACCTGTTGGCATGTGGGGCTCGTCTGAATGCAGGGCAGGAGCAAAAGCCTGCAGCGGTCTCCAGTTAAATGATTATGTAACAGGCCCAATGTGGGTAATCCTGCAGGAGGGTTGGCCAGGGTTTAGAAATAAAGAGGATATGAAACCTTTGTATTACATAGAACGTCTGTTGTACTGCACATGACTCATCTATTGTACGGATGATGAATGTGTTATTGTACACCTGCCCAGGGACTGCATGGGGACCGAAATGACCTGTTTGTTTTCTGGTACAATGCATCAGATTCAGCCTCTGAGTTTGTTTTCATTGTGCACGGTCTCAAATAGACATAACAATAAACCTATATTGTTTGTAGCCCTGTGCCATAACTCAACAGAAGAACATTATACATCACAGCTTTGAACGTGAGCTGCAGAATCAGTCTTGGCAATTTATGTTAGAAAACATTCCAATGCAAGTCATTAGTGAAAATAAAAATGTCTGAGAGATAAATCCTGTTCATTTATCTCTAGTAGCCTATTTAAACTCTGTAAACCTACATACCTGGTGCTCACCCTCAGGCAGTTTGAAGATTTCTGACGATCAAAATGCCATTCATACTATTTCGACTATTTGGGGTAGATAAAATGACATAGACACGTTGACATTGAACAAAGGTCACTGCTTGCATTGAATAAATATTGTCGCATTCCTCTCACGCTCCGCCGGTTGCAGTGCAGACTGAATTCGGGTTTATCTTGGGGGGTGTTTGCATGTTTGTTTGCCACTCTCCCTCTCCCTCCCTCACCCCCCCTCTCTCGCTCTAATCATGTACCCCCTGTCCCTGTAACTCTTTGATGGGTGGAAAGCATTGACATATGACATCGTAGAAGACATATTAAGAGCTGTGTGTGCAGAGATACCCCCTCCTATCGATCTGGCGCTGGAACTGTGGGATTTCAAAGGAGTCATCCGTACCCTGACAAGAACAGACAAGCCCTCGCTCTCTTTCTTTCTCTCTGTCAGAGCAGCTGGTCAGGATATCACACCCTTATGCCTGAACTATTTCTAGTGTGTACGTGTGCGTACTTGTGTATCCGTGTGTGTACGTGTGCGGATGCATGGGTATGTATGTTTGCATGTGAGTGGGACATCTGCTTATGAATGGGACCACTTGTAGTGAATCAGAGGCTGAAATAGTGAACTGAACTGGGTGTCTTTTGGGATCGATCTGAGAGTGGTCTGTATGTCCACATTCAGATTGTGTTTCTTGCACTAAATCTGGAGTGGCACACTAATCCATATAGGATTGGCCTAAAGCAGTGCACTAGTACATAGAAGGGCATTATAGACACACATTCAATATGTTCTAGTATGTCTAGATCTGTCCTGGCCACATTGCTCTTCATTCCATGAGTTCCTGCCCAGAGTTCTAACCTCATGTCGTCATGCCGCCCCCACATATTAGATAATGGGAAATCGCCGGTGTGTGTGTGTGTGTGTGTGAGTGTGTGTGTGAGTGTGTGTCAAGTCCATATTTGAGAAGAGGCATTTGTTTCACAGTTGTTTCCCTGAATTGCCAAGCAGGCTTATCTCATCTCCCTCTCTCTTTCTCTCCATCTCCCTCTCTCTTTCTCTCCATCTCCCTCTCTCTTTCTCTCCATCTCCCTCTTTCCATCTCCCTCTCTCTCTCCATCTCCCTCTCCCCATCTCCCTCTCTCTTTCTCTCCATCTCCCTCTCTCTCTCTCTTTCTCCCCATCTCCCTCTCTCCATCTCTCTCTCTCTCCATCTCCCTCTCTCTCCATCTCCCTCTCTCCATCTCCCTCTCTCTCTCCATCTCCCTCTCTCTCCATCTCCCTCTCTCCCTCTCTCTCTCCATCTCCCTCTCTCTCCATCT
>NC_143028.1:10547500-10550000 GCF_057628025.1 Oncorhynchus mykiss | reverse complement strand
GAGAGAGAAAGAGAGAGATGGGGGGCATGGAGAGAGAGAAAGAGAGAGATGGGGGGGCATGGAGAGAGAGAAAGAGAGAGATGGGGGGGCATGGAGAGAGAGAAAGAGAGAGATTGAGGGGCATGGAGAGAGAGAAAGAGAGAGATGGGGGGGCATGGAGAGAGAGAAAGAGAGAGATGGGGGGTCATGGAGAGAGAGAAAGAGAGAGAGATGGGGGGCATGGAGAGAGAGAAAGAGAGAGATGGAGGGGCATGGAGAGAGAGAAAGAGAGAGAGAGATGGGGGGGCATGGAGAGAGAGAAAGCGAGAGAGATGGGGGGGTATGGAGAGAGAGAACGAGAGAGAGATGGGGGGGCATGGAGAGAGAGAAAGAGAGAGAGATGGGGGGGCATGGAGAGAGAGAAAGAGAGAGAGATGGGGGGGCATGGAGAGAGAGAAAGAGAGAGAGATGGGGGGGCATGGAGAGAGAGAACGAGAGAGAGAGATTAATAAATGACTAATACCAAAATGCTTTTCCAAAGCTTGAAGATTGAACACAGTCATTCAGACAGACTCACCATGGTCGTTGTAACGAGCCAGGTCCTTAGGGTCAATGTAAAGGTCGTGGTCTGTGTCCAACTCCCAGAACTTACAGTAGATCACATAGAAATGCTCATAAGAGAAATAATCTGTTATCTGGTTGATATCATCCTCCTCTTCCAACAGGGCCAGGGTCTGAGAGAGAGAGAGAGAGAGAGAGAGACAGAGAGAGAGAGAGAGAGAGAGAGAGAGAGAGAGAGAGAGACAGAGAGAGAAGAGAGCGAGAAAGAGAAAGAGAAGAGAGAGACAGAGAGAGACAGAGACAGAGAGACAGCGAGAGAGGAGAGCGAGAGAGAGACAGCGAGAGAGAAAGAGAGAAAGAGAAGAGAGCAATGAATAGTTAAACGTTTGATCCTAAACTAGGATATTTCTATATTTATCCTTTAAAGCTGGAACAGGAAGTGACGCATGTACCTGCAGGAAGTTGCTCCTGCGTAGTTCCGTCATGGTGATGCGACCTGTCCACGAGCGGTTGACCACATAGAATATCCGCTGAATCACCTAGCAACCACAGGACATAGGGGAAGGGTGGTGAACAGTAGTCACACACAGACACACACACCCTTGCCTATTTCCAATGTCTTTTCAGAGGAAGTGGTTAGATGTCTAAATGTGTGTGTGTGTGTGTGTGTGTGTGTGTGTAGAACCTGGGTTGTAGACTGAGGCCTGAAGGGGGCAGCATCAACAGTGTTTCCGTGACGTCGCGTTACGCTGACGCACCCTCCTGTAACCCCCCTAGTACACGTGTTGCAGGCAGCTGTCTGTCTGTCTGTCTGCCTGTCTGTCTGCCTGTCTGCCTGCCTGCCTGTCTGTCTGTCTGTCTCCATACACTCAGAGCAGCAGCTAAAGTCACTCCAGGAGACCACTCCATTCACCTGACCTTCATCAGCACACTCTTAGACAACAGCAGAGCACAAGACTATTACTGTTGGTAGAGCTGGGGGGACTGGGGGGACTGTTGAAGTGTTCATCTGCCTGTGATCAGGCCAGTAGTTCAACAGCTGTGGTCTATGACGCCCACGCCAACTCTGACGCCATGAACGCAGTGAATGAGTACAGTGTGGAAATGTAAGGTTCAGCTTTGTGACTGTGATTTGTGGACTGTTGCATGTCGTGAGCATAGATAACCCTTCTAGTCATTTAATATGTCATCAACCCTCAAAGTTCCAGAATGGGATGAAAATGCTGCCATTGTGGTCAGGGAGAAAACCAAACCAGTTTAATTGTAATGAATGATAGTAAAGGCATAATCCTGTTTTTATGTATGCTGGAAAATGTAAGTAAGGCATGTGATGTATCAGAAATTATTTAATAGAATTACTGTCAACCTAAAATATTGTCATATAATTATAATACAGTTTATACGGGTTTAATACAAACGCTCTATATTAATAGTCTCTAAAATATATGTAAACAGGCCATAAATGTCTACATTGTTGTTTTCTTGGAAAGCTGAGAGGTCTATTATATGATGCAATATCAGTCCTTGTTGTATTTACAACTTGTCTGGTTGGAGATGGACTGTGTTGTTTAAATGGAATGTGGGCAGTTAATCAAAAATGAAATAATGGAATCATTCCTCTAAAACTGTCTGGCTAACTAACAAAAATACATTGCAGATAAATTCTTCAAATTCATGATTCGACACAATATCTTATCACAGCACTGGAAAACCACGGTTGACCAACTCCTTGACCATCATAAGAAGGTTCATGTCCATTCTAGTATTCTAATTCCTAATTCTATGGTAGTGACATACAGTGATAAAATGGTTGCTATAGTAACAACTATGTAATGACTAGGTGATGGATGATGCCACTCACGGTGGTGATGTAACGGGAATGGAATTCTGGGGCATCCTTCAAGAACGTCAGTCCTGGGTGAGTGTCCACTATGTCCTACACACACACACACAGAGAGAG
>NC_143028.1:10540000-10545000 GCF_057628025.1 Oncorhynchus mykiss | reverse complement strand
TATCACTCTATTCCTGCCCCCCAGGACTATAAATAACACTCTGGTATCTGCCTCAGAATAGCTTGTCTTCCCCAGCATTTATTTATGTTATTGTGAGAAAAGGTGTGTTTGTGTGTGTCTGTTAAACACCTGCGTGTGTGTGTGTGTCTGTTAAACACCTGCGTGTGTGTGTGTGTGTGTCTGTTAAACACCTGTGTGTGTGTGTGTGTGTGTGTCTGTTAAACACCTGCGTGTGTGTGTGTGTGTGTCTGTTAAACACCTGTGTGTGTGTGTGTGTCTGTTAAACACCTGTGTGTGTGTGTGTGTGTGTGTCTGTTAAACACCTGCGTGTGTGTGTGTGTGTGTCTGTTAAACACCTGCGTGTGTGTGTCTGTTAAACACCTGCGTGTGTGTGTGTGTCTGTTAAACACCTGTGTGTGTGTGTGTGTGTGTCTGTTAAACACCTGCGTGTGTGTGTGTGTGTGTCTGTTAAACACCTGTGTGTGTGTGTGTGTCTGTTAAACACCTGCGTGTGTGTGTGTGTCTGTTAAACACCTGTGTGTGTGTGTGTGTGTCTGTTAAACACCTGCGTGTGTGTGTGTGTGTGTCTGTTAAACACCTGCGTGTGTGTGTGTGTGTCTGTTAAACACCTGCGTGTGTGTGTCTGTTAAACACCTGCGTGTGTGTGTTTTTAGCACACGTGTGTGCATGTGGGTGTGTTTTTATTGCAGAGGTGTGTGTGTGTGTAATGCATCAGTCCAGTCTAGTCTAGTCTAGTCCAGTCCAGTACTACCAACCTGCGCCTGCAGTTGCTGGAACGTCTTGATTCTCTAAGCGCGAGGGCAGTACGAAGTCACAGCCCCGGGAGAGAGGAAAGGTGCTTCACATCTTAAATCAGGGTCCCCCCGCAGTGTCTCTTTTACACTCTTGATAAACATGACGTTGATAGCAGAGGATGAAGATGATAGGAGAGGATGAAGATGAGGATGAAGGTGACGTTGATAGGAGAGGATGAAGATGATGGTAGGAGAGGATGAAGAGGACGATGAGAGGATGAAGGTGACGTTGATAGGAGAGGATGAAGATGATGATAGGAGAGGATGAAGGTGACGTTGATAGGAGAGGATGAAGATGACGATGAGAGGATGAAGGTACGTTTGTCATAGGAGAGGATGAAGAGGACGATGAGAGGATGAAGGTGACGTTGATAGGAGAGGATGAAGAGGACGATGATAGGAGAGGATGAAGAGGACGATGATAGGAGAGGATGAAGATGACGATGATAGGAGAGGATGAAGATGCCGTTGATAGAAGAGGATGAAGGTGACGATGAAGGTGACGTTGATAGGAGAGGATGAAGATGATGATAGGAGAGGATGAAGGTAACGTTGATAGGAGAGGATGAAGATGACGATGAGAGGAAGAAGGTGACGTTGATAGGAGAGGATGAAGAGGACGATGAGAGGATGAAGATGACGTTGATAGGAGAGGATGAAGGTGACGTTGCTAGGAGAGGATGAAGATGACGATGATAGGAGAGGAGGAAGATGCCGTTGATAGGAGAGGATGAAGATGACAATGATAGGAGAGGATGAAGATGCCGTTGATAGGAGAGGATGAAGGTGACGATGATTACTTTATTGCATCCGTTTCTTAGGTAGAGGTTCAAGTTCAAAGTTCATTCAGATTCCCAGCTGGTGTTGGAGGGTGCAGCAAAACCCCCTGAGAGACAGATGAACCACAGACCGGCCCTGGCGTAGAATTACAGACAGGACTACTAGACAACCAACAGCTCCTTGGAGTCTACAGTCTATCTACAGACCACAGCTCTATACTTCTTCTTTTCAGTTGTTCACTCTCTCCATGCAATGGATTCCAGCTTTCTATTTCTTTTCTCCAAAGTATTTTATTTTCTCCATTCTGTCCAACGGAACGAGGGATGATTCCTTTCACGTATCCAGGAGAACAGATTGAAGGAGACAAGAACACCCAGTAGAGGAAAAGAAAAGAGTAACAGAATATATCGAAAAATAAAAAAATCCCCCAAGAACAGAAAAAACGAAGGAAGATCCAACTGGACAGTGTCTTCCCAGTCCACCTGCAGCTAGCTGGTTCTCACTCCATGTCTGCTAGTCTTACACACACACACACACACACACTCTTTCTAATCAAACTTTCCTGTTGCTTCACTTCCACACAAACACTCTCTAATATTGACAAATACTGTAGACCCACACTCAGACACACCTATATTTTCTCTCTCTCTCAGGGTTGAGTCCGTAGCTTATCCGTGTGTGTGCACTGATATTTTCCGTGTGTTAGCTCCTAGCGTATCTTGTAAAACCATAGCGGCGGGCCAGCCGGTGGCTATACGTGGCCCAACAGAGTGCTTCTCTCTGGGGGTATAAAAGTTCCCGTCTCCCTGTGGTTCTCTGGTTCTACGGTTTAGTCCTTCTGTCGCCTGTCGCTCTGAGAATCAAACTGAGAGACTAACTCTGGGAAATATGAGACAGGCCGAGGTCTGGCTGCGACACACACACACACAGCACACCGGCTGTCCTGAGCGAAAGGGTAGGGCAGGGGGTTTGATTTTGGTCGTGTTGCATATCCCTGCTCCCCTGCCCCCATCCCTTAGCCTCTCTGGCTAAAGTTAGCCTCAACAGTATTCTGGATGTTCTGAGTGAAGTCTGGACTAGAGGATCGCTCAGCCCCATCTAGTGGCCGTGGCTGTGTATTACCTAGAATCCTCAATGCTGGTCTACAGTGCTACTGTATGTCTAGCCTGTCAACCAGTGCCCAGTCCACTAATCAAATGGTAAAACATCTGTGGCTACTGGCCTCACCAGGTGCAGCGTAGTTACAGGTAGAGCAGAAGGCTGCACGGGGAGAGTCTCACAATCTATAACAGGGGTGACCAATCCTCTTGCTACAGAGCTACAGGGCGTGCAGGGCTTTGTTCCAGCCCTGCTCTAACACACCTGATTCAGCTAATCAATGTCCTGATGAACCTCTGACTAACAGAATCAGGTATGTTAGAGCAGGGCTGGAACTAAACGCTGCAGGAAGTTGGAGGAGAGATCTTGGTTACATGTCACTTCAGCCACCCACAGAGAACAGTTCACACACCACACTGGCCACCAGAGCATGGGCTGGGCTCAGTGTCACCATCCATGTTAGGTATGTGTGTGTGTGTGTGTGTGTGTGTTTATTTGTGAGTGCAGGTGTTCTCAGCCACACACACACACACACACACACACACACACGCACACACACGCGCGCGCACACACACACATACACGCTCACACACACACACACATACACACACACACTGCCACCTCCAAGAGCTGGAGAAGTTCAAATACTTGTAAATAGCACTGCAAGTCTCTCTCTTTGTCTGCATGATTTGCAATGCACATTGTCTCAATGATTGTGTGGCTCACACGACTTTGTTGTGGTTTTCTGTTGCAACTGCTCAGTGCTATTATTAGTAGCTCGGTCCACCATTAGCGTTTTTCAAAGAGTCTGTATGTAGCTAAACGGTGCTGGCAGTGGAATCATGCTAAAAGCTATCTGCTATTTGTGACAGCTAAAAAGTGGGTTGGTTGTTCCTAAAGCACCCCTGCACTTGTGAGTCATAAATCTCAGAGACAAGCGCAGATGAGTGTGTGTGTGCGTGCGTGAGTGTGTGTGTGTGTGTAAGCTCTACCCTGAACAGATGTCATTGACCCAGCTGCGTGCTCTTTTCCTCACTGACTAACTGACAGGCTTCTCCTCTCATCTCTTCTTCCCTTACCTCCTTCTCTCCACCCCTAACCTCCTCTTTTCCTTCGTCTTTTTGTAAAGGAGTGGGGCCGTACAGAAATAGAGAAGAAAAGAGGAGAAAAGAGAGCGCTGAGAATAGGTGGATTTGAGTCCATGCAGCATTGGTACCAGAGGTAGCGGCTTAGACTGGTCCGATAGACCGCCCTAGGCCTCGTCCTTCCCTCTCTCTGCCCCCCTTCCCTCTACCCTCCTCTTATCGCTTTCCGCCCCATCCTTTCTCCTCCCTCCCCTCTTCCCCTCTCCACTACTCCCCTCCTCTCTCCTCCCCTCTCCTCCTCTCCACTTCTCTCTCTCCTCCCCTCTCCTCCCCTCTCCTCTCCTCTCCTCCCCTTCCCTCCCTTCTCCTCCCCTCTCCTCCTCTCCCCTCTCCTCCTCCTCTCCCCTCTCCTCCCCTCCTCTCCTCCCCTCCTCTCTCCCTCCCCTCCCCTCCTCTCCCTTCCTCCCCTTCCCTCCTCTCCCCTCCTTCCCTCCTCTCCTCTCCCCTCTCCTCCTCTCTCCTCCCCTCTCCTCCTCCCCTCCACTCTCCCCTCTCCTTCCCTCCCCTCCCCTCTCCTCCCCTCCCCTCCCCTCTCCTCTCCTCTCCTCCCCTCTCCTCCCCTTCCCTCTCCTCTCCTCCCCTCCCCTCTCCTCTCCTCCCCTCCCCTCTCCTCTCCTCCCTCTCCTTCTCCCTCCTCCCCTCCCCTCTCCTCCCCTCTCCTCTCCTCTCCTTCCCTCTCCTCCCTCTCCTCCTCCCCTCCCCTCTCCTCTCCTTCCCTTTCCTCTCCTCCCTCTCCTCCCCTCCCCTCTCCTCCCCTCTCCTTCCCTAATCTCTTCACTTTTAAATAAACAATTACTAAAGCCTGTAAATTGTTATTCTTTCAAAGTGGAACCATTATGTGAAATTACAGCAATATTTCAGAGAAAGGTCAGTAAACCTTCAACACATGTACTAAAGCTGGAAGTACTTTGTCATTGACGTGTGCTGTAAGAAGAGTGTTATAATTAAGTTGGACTGGCTTGTACACTCAAATCAACAACAGTTGGATATTTGTTTTCACAACAACATTTATGAAAGTGCCATAGAATGAACTGTCAAGTGTCACTGTGATGTCCTTTATTGTTGTCAAATGGTACAAGGGGTTGGCTTAACTCTATAGGCTTATTTCTGCTGCAGGAACTAGGCAGACTTCACACACACACACACACACACACACACACAC
>NC_143028.1:10477500-10537500 GCF_057628025.1 Oncorhynchus mykiss | reverse complement strand
AGTTTAATGGCTGTGATAGGAGAAAACTGAGGATGGATCAACAACATTGTAGTTACTCCACAATACTAACCTAAATGACAGAGTGAAAAGAAGGACGCCTGTACAGAATAAAACATATTCTAAAACATGCACCCTGTTTGCAACAAGGAACTAAATTAAGTAAAACTGTACAAATGTGGCAAAGAAATGAAAGATTTGTATTCAGGACAAAAAGTTATGTTTGAGCAAATCCAACACAACACACCACTGAGTATCACTCTTCATATTTTCAAGAATGGTGGTGAGCGCATCGTATTATGGGTTTTCTTGTTATTATCAGGATACATTTAAAAAAAGAAACGGAATATATCTAAGCACAGGCAAAATCCTAGAGGAACCTGGTTCAATCTGCTTTCCAACAGATACCGGGAGACAAATTCACCTTTCTGCAGGACAATAACCTAAAACACAAGGCCAAATCTACACTACAGTTGTTTACCAAGACGGTATTGAATGTTCCTGAGTGGCCTTGTTACAGTTATGACTCGGCTTGAAAATCTATGGCCTGAAAACGTCTGTCTAGCAGTGATCAGCAACCAACTTGACAGAGCTTGAAGAATTTTAAAAATAATAAATGTGCAAATATTGTACAATCCAGGTGTACAAAGCTCTCAGAGACTTACCCAGAAAGACTCACTGCTATAATCACTTCCAAAGGTGATTCAAACAGGTATTGGTGTGAATACTTATGTCAATTAGGTATTTCTGTATTTCATTTACAATAAATATGCTAAAATGTTTCACTTTGTCATTATGTGGTATTGTGTGTAGATGGGTGAGCAAAACATATATTTGATGCATTTCAAATTCAGGCTGTAACACAACAACATGTGGAATAAGTCAAGGGGTGTGAACACTTCCTGAAGGTACTGTATTTATGACATTACCAGCACAAAACCCTAAATTACCACAAACATTCCAGAGGAGAGAGCTGGCCACCACTCTCTCTCTCTCTCTCTCTCTCTCTCTTCTCTCTCTCTCTCTCTCTCTCTCTCTCTCTCTCTCTCTCTCTTCTCTCTCTCTCTCTCTCTCTCTCTCTCTCTCTCTCTCTCTCTCTCTCTCTCTCTCTCTCTCTCTCTCTCTCTCTCTCTCTCTCTCTCTCTCTCTCTCTCTCTCTCTCTCTCTCTCTCTCTCTCTCTCTCTCTCTCCCTCTCTCTGCCTCTGCCTCTCTCTCTCTCTGCCTCTCTCTGCCTCTTCCTCTCTCTGTCTCTGCCTCTTCCTCTCTCTGTCTCTGCCTCTTCCTCTCTCTGTCTCTGCCTCTCCCTCTCTCTGCCTCCCTTTCTGTATCTGCCTCTCCCTCTCTATCTCTCTCTGCCTCTCCCTCTCTCTCTGCCTCTCTCTCTGCCTCTCCCTCTCTCTCTCTCTCTGCCTCTCCCTCTCTCTCTGCCTCTCTCTCTGCCTCTTCCTCTCTCTCTGCCTCTCCCTCTCTCTCTGCCTCTCCCTCTCTCTCTGCCTCTCCCTCTCTCTCTGCCTCTCCCTCTCTCTCTGCCTCTCCATCTCTGCCTCTCCAACCAGCAATGCATCTCTCAACTAAAGGTCGACCGATTCATCGGAATGGCCGATTAATTAGGGCCCATTTCAAGTTTTCATAAGAATTTGAAATGGGTATTTTTGGATTTTTTGTGACACTTTTATTTCATCTTTATTTAACTTGGTCAGTCAGTTAATAACACATTCTTATTTTCAATGAAGGCCTGGGAACGGTGGGTTAACTGCCTCGTTCAGGGGCAGCTCGGGGGATTCAATCTTGTAACCTTACAGTTAACTAGTCCAACGCTCTAACCACCTGCCTCTCATTGCACTCCACGAGGAGACTGCCTGCGCGAATGCAGTAAGAAGCCAAGGTAAGTTGCCTGCTAGCATTAAACATATCTTATAAAAAACAATCAATCATAATCACTAGTGAACTACACATGGTTGATGATATTACTAGTTTATCTAGCGTGTCCTGCGTTGCATACAATCGATGCGGTGCGTATCGTTGCTGCAATGTGTACCTAACAGAGTCAGTGTATATGCAACAGTTTGGGCCGCCTAATTTGCCAGAATTGTATGTAATTATGACATAACATTGAAGGTTGTGCAATGTAACAGGAATATTTAGACTTATGGATGCCACCCGATAGATAAAATACGGAACGGTTCCGTATTTCACTGAAAGAATAAATGTCTTGTTTTCGAGATGATAGTTTCCAGATTCGACCATATTAATGACCTAAGGCTCATATTTCTGTGTGTTATCATGTTATAACTAAGTCTATGATTTGATAGAGCAGTCTGACTGAGCAGTCTGACTGAGCGATGGTAGGCAGCAGCAGGCTCGTAAGCATTCATTCAAACAGCACTTTCGTGTGTTTTGCCAGCAGCTGTTGATGACTTCACGCCTATCACCTCCCGAGATGAGGCTGGTGTAACCGATGTGAAATTGCTAGCTAGTTAGCGGGGTGTGCGCTAATAGCGTTTCAAACGTCACTCGCTCTGAGACTTGGAGTAGTTGTTCTCATTGCTCTGCATGGGTAACGCTGCTTCGATGGTGGCTGTTGTCGTTGTGTTGCTGGTTCGAGCCCAGGTAGGGGCAAGGAGAGGGACGGAAGCTATATTTTTACACTGGCAATACTAAAGTGCCTATAAGAACATCCAATAGTCAAAGGTTAATGAAATACAAATGGTATAGAGAGAAATAGTCCTATAATTCCTATAATAACTACAACCTAAAACTTCTTCCCTGGGAATATTGAAGACTCATGTTAAAAGGAACCACCAGCTTTCATATGTTCTCATGTTCTGAGCAAGGAACTTAAACATTAGCTTTCTTACATGGCACATATTGCACTTTTACTTTCTTCTCCAACACTTTGTTTTTGCAATATTTAAACCAAATTGAACATGTTTCATTATTTATTTGAGGCTAAATTGATTTTATTGATGTATTATATTAAGTTAAAATAAATGTTCATTCAGTATTGTTGTAATTGTCATTATTACAAATAAATAAATAAAAATTGGCCGATTAATCGGCATCAGCTTTTTCTGGTCCTCCAATAATCGGTATCGGCGTTGAAAAATCATAATCGGTCGACCTCTACTACTCAACTAGAACATATACACATATCCAACCAGCAATACATCTCTCAACTAGAACACAGAGAAAGTAGTCTTCTTCAACAGCAATAGTGTCAGAGGAAGAGGCAGGTAGGCCTGACTAATAGATGTCTGACAGCCTGACACGCACGCACACACACACACGCACACACACACACACGCACGCACGCACGGCGCTCAGTGGTACTCACTCTGATCACCTCAGGCGTCTGCTGGATGAGCAGTGTCGAGCCGATGTCTCTCAGGGCAACCACATCGCTAGGGGCAACCGGGTGTCTCACGGCAACAGGAGGAGCAGCGATGGTTGCAACAGGTGCTTCTCCAGGGGAGGGTGTAGGGGGCGGGACAGGGGAGGGTGGAGGGGTGGCCGTGGTGGTAAGTACAGCTGTCAGGTCAGCTACAGGTGGATGTTCACGTCCAGCGGCTGCTTCTGAAGGTGTGGGTACGACTGTAGGTGGTGGAACAGGTGTGGGTACGACTGTAGGTGGTGGAACAGGTGTGGGTACGACTGTAGGTGGTGGAACAGGTGTGGGTATGACTGTAGGTGGTGGAACAGGTGTGGGTAGGGCAGAAGGTGTAGCTTGGTCTGTGGCGACAGACTCTGCTAGGGTTGTGGGGATAGGGGCAGGGACAGGCGTGGGAGCTGTAGAGACAGACTCTGCTAGGGTTGTGGGGATAGGGGCAGGGACAGGTGTGGGAGCTGTAGAGACAGGTAGGGCCGTAGGAACAGGTCCATCTGTAAGTCTGGTTGCAGGTGTTGGTGTGGAGGCATGTACAGGTCCATCTGTAGGTAAAGGCACAGTTCAGTTCACATACATACATAGAAGGAAGAACCGTGCAACATATACACAATACCGTAAATAGGAACAGATGGATACGGACAGTCACCTTGCCCAGCGGGTGGAGATCCAGGTAGTTTGGCCTGCGTCAGAGTGTCAGTCTTGGCTGCAGTAGCCAGAGTGTCCTGTAGGAGTCTCATCACCTCCTTCTCTTTGCTCTGAGCCCCAGTCTTCCCAGTGTTCCCAGGACTACCCCCAGAGTCCACCAGCTCTTGGGCAAAGCTCTCAATGCTCTCCAGGATCCTCAGCAGCAGGGCCCCGTCCTCCTCATCTCCCAGCCCCACCATGCTGCCCTCTGCCTGGGGGAGAGGAGCAGGCGAGCTGGGGGTCGACCTAGTGGCCTGGGCGTTAGCGGTTAGGTGGCTAACAGGAACAGGCCTTTGAGCCTGGGGGTTGATTTGGGTTTGTGTCTGGAGAGAGGGTTGGGTTTGTGGGGAGGTGTTCCCCTGTCCTGTCCCCCTCTGTCTGGTCTTAACGGGGAGAGGGGGCTCCGCCTCTCTTTCTCTCTCTCCCTCTCTGACTCTGTCTCTCTCCCGACCCATGCTCTGCGACAGACACTCCAAGTCCATCAGAAGCTTGTCGATGTCGTCGTCTCTATGAGTGACAGGAGGGGTGTGTTCGGAGGTTAGGGGGCAGGTGAGGTCTTCACCGGCAGACTGGAGTGTGTGTGTAACGTGTACGTGTGACAGATTGGGGCTGAGGTGTGTGTGCGCGGAGCTGGGGGGTGTGTGTGGACTAAAAGCTGTCCCGTTCCGACTGTGAGTGTGTGTGAGGCTTCTGGTCGGTGTGTGTGAGTGTGTGTGTCTGGAAGCCCTGTTCAGCCCCCTTCCCAGGTCTGCGTCCTCCTCAATGAAGAGAGCCTCCATGGGGGAGATGGACGGAGTGTGTGTGCGCGCTGACGGAGTGTGCGTTTGCGATGAAGGTGTGTGTGCCTGGGTTGGAGGGGTAGAAATAGACAACGTCTGTGTGTGCGGTGAGGGAGAGTGTGTGTGTGACAGAGTGTGTGTGTGCTGCAGCCCGTTGGTCTGAACCTTATGTCTCCCTGCTGTCTCAGGCATAGTGGACAAAGAGAGAGAAGAGTCTGGAGCGAGTGACGAGGGTGGCAGTATATCCCTGCTCTTGGGTAAGGGAGGGTTCTGAACAACATCCTCATACCGTGGCGGTTGATCATTCCCAAATATGGGTGAGAAGGGGACAGCAGCTTGCTGCAGCATATGGAGACTACTAACCAGCTCGGCCAACTCGCTATGACCTGCAATCCCTGACCCTTGACCTCCAGCCCCTGACCCTAACCCCAACCCAGCCCCCTCCAGCTCTAGAGGCAGTTTCCTCAGATAGGAGCTCAGTCTGGTCATCACAGCTCTGTAGATGCTCTCTGGACTGGCTCCCCCATCTTCCTCTCCCCCGGGACTCTTCCGACTGATACACTGCTTGATGATGTCAGTACATTTCTTCAAGTCCTCTGAACACTTGACCAGAATGTCCAGACAGGCCCGTATGTCTTCCCCCCCTGCTCCTCCCACTCCTCCCTCCTCCCCTGCACGGGTCTTCTCCAGTAACCGGGCGATGAGGGACTCGTCGGCTAATGAGCTGAGGTAGAGAGACGCCACTGTGTTTAGCCCCGCCTCCAAGGAACCAGAGCAGGCACTGGATAGGCTACTGGTGGACCCGCCCCCAGCCCTGGAGACACTGGATAGGCTGGTTGTAGATAAAGACCCGCCCCCGGCGGTGATGCTAGGAGTCGATAGGCCTTTGAGCACCTTGGTGGTGTCGCTGAAAGGAGGCAGGTTCTCATCATTGGCGTTTCCATTTCCAGTAATAGTCCCATTCCCCGTTCCTCCGACGTTCCCGGTGAAGTGTCCGTAGATGATGTCGAGGTCCGTTGACCGACGGCTGTATGAGTCCGGCCTGACCTTGCGACCTTTCCTGAAGGTCACGTGACTGGTGGAGAGGCGGAGCTTCTCGAAGGAGAACTCTTTGAGTTTGCCACTGGCCAGGTTGATGGCTTCTCCTGTGATGTCCTTCAGACTGGCAGAGCTCTGGAGAGGCCGGTCAGGACCAGAGCTGGTAGTAGTGGTGGTAGTGTTGGCCTTCTTACCTCGCCATGGAGGACTGTCCTCCCCCACCACACCATACACACTGTTAGGATCATTAGGAACACCACTACCCCCATTACAGCCGGTCATACTAAGTTTAGAGCTGTTGGGGATTTGGTGAGGAGAGTTAGCGTTTCGGGTCAGGTTGTGTGTGAATGTGTGTGAGGGGGCGGTCAGCAGCTCGGAGCAGGTGCTGCGATGGGCAACAGTACAGTCCAGTCCCTGGGACAGCGCCCCACATGACCCGGAGCAGTAGTGCACCGCGTGACTCTGAGCCCGACGGTCCACCACCACGCTGCTGTAGCAACTAACACTGCTCACTACCACGCGATAGGCTGCTGCCATGGTTACCGCTCAGTTGACGCCTGGTTACCGCTTGGTTACCAAGGTTACAAAGCAGTCTCAACTACCGCACGGGAAAAAAACATATTGGAAAAAAACACGTGAAAAAAATCCAAGGCCAAAATAGTTATTGTTTAAATCCCTGCAGATGAGTGGAGGCAGTTTCAGATCCACAGAGTCAACTAAACAGCCTCCTTAAAATCCACACCAGAAAGATTTGAAACTCCAAATTCATTTAGAAAAAATAGACACATTTCCACACAGAAAAACGTCCACATAAAAACCTAAAATATCCCTCAGATGAGAAGAAGAAAAAGGTCAATCCATGTTGTAATCACAGGATCCATCAGAGTCACGATTCATTTGATTTTCACCTGTCTAAACACCGTCTTCTCAGAGGTCCTCATCTCTCCAAAGGAACTCCAGAGGCCTGGTCTAACCCCCCCCCGATCAGGGTTCACCGTCCTGGGCTTGGAAACTCACCCAGGCCCCCTCTCCTTTTGTCCTTCTCTCACCATTTCTCTCTTCTATCCCCCTCTCCTTCTCTCCACTTCTATCCCCCTCTCCTTCTCTCCACTTCTATCCCGCTCTCCTTCTCTCCACTTCTATCCCCCTCTCTGCCTCTCGTTCGTAAAATAACTGCAGTCCACTCTAACCACAGCTGCCTTGATGTGATTCACAGATGGTTGGTTGGCTCTCTCTCTCTCTCTCTCTCTCTCTCTCTCTCTCTCTCTCTCTCTCTCTCTCTCTCTCTCTCTCTCTCGTCCTGTGCTGTCAAGCTGCTCTCAGAGTGTTTCTGATGGGAGGACACCACCTGTGAGTTGACAGAAAAGGGGGAGTGAGGGGGAAGGAGGGAGAGAAAGAAGGAAGGAGAGAAAAATATAGCATTCAATCATTTAGACAGTCACCCTGTAGCAAATAATTTTTCTCTGTGTGGGTGTGGGTGGGGGTGGGGTTGGGGCGTGTGTGTGTGTGTGTGTGTGTGTGTGTTGTCAGCCCTCCAGCTATCCTCCAGATTACAGTATATATGAGGGACCTTAGTCCTTTATCATCAAAGAGTACAACACTGCATGTGTACTTCCTGACACACACACACACACACACACACACACACACACACACACACACACACACACACACACACACACACACACACACACGCACACACACACGCACACACACACACACACGACACGCTGGTTCCCGATCAAAAAGAGCGGAAGAAACTACAGAGCGCAGAGAAGAGAAGAAAATGATGGTGAAAGTATAATGTATAATGGTGAGACCAGACTGGCTTGTTGATTTGACATTTATCCGTGGTTCCTAGGGATGGGGGGGGGGGGGATGATACATATCGCATTATTATTTTGGACGATATTATATTGATACTTTGACTCAAAGTATAGATATATATCTGAAAAGATTTGCAAGGCAGTGTTAGCTAGCACTAGTCGGCTGTACCTACGCCAAAACTCTGGACATTTCTCATCCTATAGCTTGTTCTTAATCTTCTTTTAAAATAGTGCCTTTATTTCCATGACAATACATTTTCTCGTCTCTCTGCAGCAGACATGCAGGCATATGGTGAGCAAAAAGTTTGGAACATCAAATCGCAATAAAACCAATACACATCGTATCGGCACCTAAGTGATAGTATTGTATCGTTAGGTCCTTGGCCCTAGTGATTTCCAATCTCAATGGGAGTCGTACACTGACGGTCCATATCCATACAATTTTGGTGTCTGTTCTCCATGGATCAGTCTTGGCTCACCCTAAGGGTGAAAGAAGGAGAGGTGAATGGAGGACGGTCTACGTGTTCTCACATGTTTATATCAGTCGTGGTATTAAGAGTCTGTTAGCGGTGCATAAGTACCTAATAAAAGCCCATTGGTCTGTTTAAAACACCAACACACATCCTTGATTCCCCCAAGGCTGTCCCATTGAACTCTGATGTCCCCAAGGCTGTCCCATTGAACTCTGATGTCCCCAAGGCTGTCCCATTGCACTCTGATTCCCCCAAGGCTGTCCCATTGAACTCTGATGTCCCCAAGGCTGTCCCATTGAACTCTGATGTCCCCAAGGCTGTCCCATTGCACTCTGATTCCCCCAAGGCTGTCCCATTGAACTCTGATGTCCCCAAGGCTGTCCCATTGCACTCGAATTCCCCCAAGGCTGTCCCATTGCACTCTGATTCCCCCAAGGCTGTCCCATTGAACTCTGATTCCCCCAAGGCTGTCCCATTGCACTCTAATTCCCCCAAGGCTGTCCCATTGAACTCTGATTCCCCCAAGGCTGTCCCATTGCACTCTGATGTCCCCAAGGCTGTCCCATCGAACTCTGATGTCCCCAAGGCTGTCCCATTGCACTCTGATTCCCCCAAGGCTGTCCCATTGAACTCTGATGTCCCCAAGGCTGTCCCATTGCACTCGAATTCCCCCAAGGCTGTCCCATTGCACTCTGATTCCCCCAAGGCTGTCCCATTGCACTCTGATTCCCCCCAAGGCTGTCCCATTGAACTCTGATTCCCCCAAGGCTGTCCCATTGCACTCTAATTCCCCCAAGGCTGTCCCATTGAACTCTGATGTCCCCAAGGCTGTCCCATTGAACTCTGATGTCCCCAAGGCTGTCCCATTGAACTCTGATGTCCCCAAGGCTGTCACATTGAACTCTGATGTCCCCAAGGCTGTCCCATTGAACTCTGATGTCCCCAAGGCTGTCCCATTGAACTCTGATGTCCCTGGCTGGTGTCTTTAATCCATGATCAGATGTTTCCCTGTTTCTCTCCACCACGTCCACATGTGTTGTGTTTTTGACTGGTTCACCATCAGGTTTGAACTCAACGCCGCCCATCCAGATAAGAAATGGGCACCTCAGATATAACCATTATGTAGTTCTCTCTCTCTCCCTCTCTCTCTCTCTCTCTCTCTCTCTCTGTGTGTGTGTGAGTATGTGAGTATGTGTGTGTTGGCGCATCAGTGTGAGTGTGCATAGAGACAGTGCAAAACATTTCAATCCAATAGAAGGGGCAATGCAAATAGTCTGCTAAATGAGCTATTTAGCCGTCTGTTGGGGGGAAGATAGAGTGGCACCTGGTAAAACAACCAGCAAGGAGCTTTATGGACAAACAGCATGCTGTCACACACACACACGCACACACAGGCTGGTCTAGCCTCCAGGTTGCTGTTTTGATCAGCAGACTATTGCTACTTCCTGAATGACTATTATTCATGTCATTGTTGTAAACACACATACCCTGTCTCTGTGTGTGTGAGGGTGTGTTAATGTCTGCATGTCTGCATGAGTGTTAGTTCTTCCCGTTTTAACACCAAACCCATAAACAAACTCCAGTGATGTTTGTTACACACCAACAGCTAGTGTCTTAGCAGACAGACAGACAGGCAGGCAGGCAGGCAGGCAGGCAGGCAGACAGACAGACAGACAGGCAGGCAGGCAGGCAGGCAGGCAGGCAGGCAGGCAGGCAGACAGACAGACGCTTATTGACTGATTCTCTAACAAACACAGCTTTCTGTACTGTCAGAAACATCATGGTTTACACTGCTTTTTGAGTGAACACACACACACACACACACACACACACACACACACACACACACACACACACAGTGTTCTCCAACAGTATTACCAACCTCCCCTGTTATTGTAATGGTGAGAGATTAGCATGTTTTAGGGGTATGATATTTATGCCTCTAACTTTCTCACTTATCGTTATTCACAATTCATTCAGGACTATCAGTAATCATGGTAGCATCCACATTTAATGTAGAAGTGTGAGAAACATTATTTTCATATTTACATTAAAAGTGACTCTAAAATGATACACAACATTATTTACCATTCAATCTGAAACACCAAAACAAACAGCAAATGCATCCAACACGTTTGTAGAGTCACACGCTTGTCGTAGTCTGTGGGATATGGGACTAAATACTTAACTGTTGACTACTTTAATACACATAGAAGTGAATTTGTCCCAATACATTTGTTCCCCTAAAATGGGGGACTATGTACAAAAAGTGCTGTAATTTCTAAACAATTCACCCGATATGGATGAAAATACCCTCAAATGCAAGCTGACAGTCTGCACATGAACCTAGTAGTCATTGTATCATTTCAAATCCAAAGTGCTGGAGTACAGAGCCAAAACAACAACAAATGTGTCACTGTCCCAATACTTTTGGAGCTCACTGTACACACAATTGAAAACACACACACGCATCTCCAGGTCCTAGTAATAAATCATATGGGTGTATCTATCCTATGGGATCAGCAACGGAACAGTGTGTGTGTTTCGATAAGTGTGTGTGTGTGTTTGTGTGTGTTCTGGCATGGAGTTGGGGTTCTCTCGTTGTCTGCCAAGTTTATCCCCTGGACAACGCCCAGACAACACAAATCACCCTGCCCTAGAGACACACACACACATAGATACCTACACACACACACACACACACACACACATAGATACCTACACACACACACACACACACACACACACACACACATAGATACATACCCACAAACACACACCCAGCTGTTGATGATGTAACCATTGATTTGATAGACCACAGCTCCACTTTAATGACTCAGACTGCTTTCTATAGGTTAGAAACAACGGTAGAGCTTGGGCTCTGTCTCTACTCCTCTCAGTATGAGAAAAGAGGGGGGATGTTTTAGTGACTATTGGACAGAGAGACAAAAAGACAGACACACACAGCCTTCCTTTCAGTGCAGAGAAACAGGCTGTGACATAAAGGGCAGTTTAGAGTAGAATGGGAACTGACACACACACACACACACACACACACACACACACACACACACACACACACTACGTGTAACGGCAGAGTTTCTCCTGCTAGTTCCAAGAGCACATTTGCTATAATGTCATGCTTATGGATGTGTCCTGCTTGCATACATGTACACAGAACTACACAAACACAGACACACACACACACACACGCAGACACACACACACACACACAGACACAGACACACACACACAGACACACACAGACGCAGACACACACACACACAGACGCAGACACACACAGACACAGACGCACACACACACACACACACAGACGCAGACACACACACACAGACGCAGACACACACACACACAGACGCAGACACACACACACAGACGCAGACACACACACACACAGATGCAGACACACAAACACAGACACACAGACGCAGACGCAGACACACACAGAGGAGACAGAGAGGAGTCGGACAGAGAAGAGACAGAGGGAGAGGAGACAGAGAGGAGTCGGACAGAGAAGAGACAGAGGAGAAGGAGAGGAGTCAGAGGGGAGTCAGATAGGAGACAGAGAGGAGTCGGACAGAAAAGAGACAGAGGAGAAGGGGAGGAGTCAGAGGGGAGTCAGGTAGGAGACAGAGAAGAGACAGAGAGGAGACAGAGAGGAGACAGACAGAGAGGAGACAGAGAGGAGCCAGACAGAGAGGAGACAGAGAGGAGCCAGACAGAGAGGAGACAGAGAGGAGCCAGTCAGAGAGGAGACAGAGAGAGAGACAGAGAAGAGACAGAGAGGAGACAGAGAGGAGCCAGACTGAGGGGAGAGAAAGAGGAGACAGAGAGGAGACAGAGGGGAGTCAGAGGGGAGTCAGAGAAGAGACAGAGAGGAGAGAGAGAGGATACAGGGGAGACAGAGAGGAGACAGGGGAGGCAGAGAGGAGACAGAGAGGAGACAGGGGAGGCAGAGAGGAGACAGAGAGGAGAAAGAGAGGATACAGGGGAGACAGAGAGGAGACAGGGGAGGCAGAGAGGAGACAGAGGGGAGACAGAGAGGAGACAGGGGAGACAGAGATGAGACAGAGAGGAGACAGGGGAGGCAGAGAGGAGGCAGAGAGGAGACAGAGAGGAGACAGGGGAGGCAGAGAGGAGACAGAGAGGAGACAGGGGAGGCAGAGAGGAGGCAGAGAGGAGACAGAGAGGAGACAGGGGAGGCAGAGAGGAGACAGAGAGGAGACAGGGGAGGCAGAGAGGAGACAGAGGGGAGACGGGAGGCAGAGAGAAGACAGGGGAGGCAGAGAGGAGACAGGGGAGACAGAGAGGAGACAGAGAGGAGACAGGGGAGGCAGAGAGGAGACAGGGAGGAGACAGGGGAGTCAGAGAGGAGACAGAGAGGAGACAGGGGAGTCAGAGAGGAGACATACAGTAGATGAGACAGAGGGGAGAGACAGGAGGGAGACATCATGTTCTACAGGTTAACTCAACCCTTCAATTCTTGGCTGGTTGATGTCTCTGGAACATCTAGTGATTTACAGACTGAAGAGGTCCAACACACTAACACACCCACAGAGAGAGACTCTGACTCTGCAGCTGTAGGGCAAAGCACACTAACACACTCACAGAGAGAAACTCTGACTCTGCAGCTGTAGGGCAAAGCACACTAACACACCCACAGAGAGAGACTGACTCTGCAGCTGTAGGGCAAAGCACACTAACACACCCACAGAGACTCTGACTCTGCAGCTGTAGGGCAAAGCACACTAACACACCCACAGAGACTCTGACTCTGCAGCTGTAGGGCAAAGCACACTAACACACACACAGAGACTCTGACTCTGCAGCTGTAGGGCAAAGCACACTAACACACACACACACAGTTCTTGGACTGAGTCTCCTACCTATGTCACCCGAGGGTATAACACAACAGGAGCGGCAGGACTACAAGGACATGACACACCCACACAGGCTGGCCTGCACCTGCCTGAGACAGTGTTTGTCTTACCGGCGTTTGATATGCTGCCTAAATGGGCCGACTCCCTAATGAAAAACTCCCTAAAATGGCTTCTTAAGGCGTCAGCATGCTTCAGGTCGTCTGGCGCCTTGCCAAACTCGTGCCGGCCTAGTGTGTTCGTATACTCCCTTAAAAGACCTTCGCTTGAAAAACGACAATAGTACTGTTTTGAGATGCCATTTAAAGATGCTTCAAAACAGTCGGAATTCATCTAAGATAACGCAATAAATCTGTCATTCATTTGGACTTTTTGCCAAGGAGATCTTAGTCTCGCAATTTGACATCTAACTAAGATGTTTGGTGCAGTATTTCTCAATGAAAGAATGTGCATGAAAACAAGTAGTCTCTCGTTGAACGGAGACTTTATTTAAGAACCCCTACGGTTGACCAATCACCGACGAAGGGGATACCGACTGTGGCTTGCCTCAAGAAAAGATGTGGCGTGTCTGAACAGCCGGAAAAACTCTTACCGAAAGTCCAAAACGAACAAAAAAACATCACAAAATGTTGTCAGAATATATGAACAAACTCTTCCCAACGGTTTCGACTACACCAGACAAAGACGTCTACCGTGCCTCCTGTACAACGTCTCCAAGTCTGTAGACTACACCAGACAAAGACGTCTACCGTGCCTCCTGTACAACGTCTCCAAGTCTGTAGACTACACCAGACAAAGACGTCTACCGTGCCTCCTGTACAACGTCTCCAAGTCTGTAGACTACACCAGACAAAGACGTCTACCGTGCCTCCTGTACAACGTCTCCAAGTCTGTAGACTACACCAGACAAAGACGTCTACCGTGCCTCCTGTACAACGTCTCCAAGTCTGTAGACTACACCAGACAAAGACGTCTACCGTGCCTCCTGTACAACGTCTCCAAGTCTGTAGACTACACCAGACAAAGACGTCTACCGTGCCTCCTGTACAACGTCTCCAAGTCTGTAGACTACACCAGACAAAGACGTCTACCGTGCCTCCTGTACAACGTCTCCAAGTCTGTAGACTACACCAGACAAAGACGTGAGATCGTGGCCGCGGGGAGCAGAAGGGTGAGCAGCAGCTAAGCTACGTAGAGAATCCCTCTCGAACCTTTAGGTGTCAGGAAGAAAGGTCCAGGAAAAGTCAGACCTGCGGCCAGTCCATTAAAGATACCACTTGCTAAAGTCTATAAAGGGCCGCATCACATAAACACCACCAGCCGACCTCTGACCCCTAAACACACATCACAGATACACACCTACCCACCCTGAACACACACTTACAGTAAGCACACGCTTCAACAGGCTTGAATGGCGTCTCTGTTCAACAGTATAATAATGGGAACTGCGTCCCCTGTTGATTTAACTGTGATCAGATACATTCTGCATTCTCCACTTACACGTCATCTCTTCAATGGAACGATCTGGAGTTACTGGCTACAGGTGCAGGTATGTCTTTGATTGTTCAAAACACACACACACACACACACACACAGAGATCTTTGACGTGAATGAGATCAGACGCATAACTGGAGAATCACGTCACTGATGAAAGAATGGAACTGATATCAGACTACCCTGTTTCTCCCCGGGCACACACACACACACACACACACACACACACACACACATACACGGTTGAGGTTGGACATAGCAGGGTCTGTTGAGTGTAGCGTTGGCAGGAAATAACATGGAGGTGGGCTGTTTGGTCTCGGCCCACTGCTCTGCAGCGTCCTCCTCGCCAGCCAGTCTGAACACCACTGTGTGTGTGTGTGTGTTGTCCTTGCACACACACACACACACGCACACACACACACACACACACCCCTGGGACTTTTTTCCTATTTCTCTCTGATCCTCACTACAGACTTTCTCACTGGAGGGAGAGGGAGGGTGAGGGAGGGAGAGGGGGAGAGGGGGAGAGGGGAGGAAGGGAAGGATGCAGAAAATAGTGGGGGATGTAGGGAGAGGGGGGAGGACAGTTTAGTCCTGGAACTGTCTAGAGAAGACTGAGAGATGAGAAAGAGCTCCAAGTGTCAGCCATGGGGGAGAGATGGATGAGGGGGAGAGATGGATGAGGGGGAGAGATGGATGAGGAAGGGAGGGAGGGAGGGAGGGAGGGAGGGAGGGAGGGAGGGAGGGAGGGAGGGAGGGAGGGAGGGAGGGAGGGTAGATACAGGACAAAAGAGAAAGAGGGAAATAGAATGGAGAGAGAAAGGGTGGAGAGGGGTGAAAAGAGAGTAAGTGAGAGGGAGAGAGAGAAAGGGTGGAGAGGGGTGAAAAGAGAGTAAGTGAGAGGGAGAGAGAGAAAGGGTGGAGAGGGGTGAAAAGAGAGTAAGTGAGAGGAAGAGAGAGAAAGGGTGGAGAGGGGTGAAAAGAGAGTAAGTGAGAGGGAGAGAGAGAAAGGGTGGAGAGGGGTAGTCATATTTTCCCTGAGGAGGGCCTCCCTTGCTCCCTCCTCCTCCCTCCCTCCTCCATCTCTTCTCATATGTTAAAGTACTTAGCTCTGCTAGCACCGGTCATTGTGCTCAACTGTGACGCTCACTAACTACACAAACACAGAAACAGCCGTCTTGCTCTTCCTCGCTCTCTCTCTCTCCCCCTCTCTCTTCCTCATAACTATTTCATCTGTTTCAAAGACACATGGTCCCCCCACATCCACCACTAAAACACAGCCACACACAGTCTGTCACTCAGTCTGGTAAAGAACTCATTCTCACCACTCTCTCGGTAACTACAGAAAATAAAGAAATTCACATTTCCTATCTAGTGGTGAGGCCCCATTGACACAAATGTCCCCCATTTACCGAAAGCTTAGCAATAAATCCCGACATTGACCTTTAGGCCAGTGCTCAATCGATTGTAGATAATAGTTTCCAGATAGCAGATAGTCTTTATTTGCACAGCAGCAGGAAAGAGAACTGACTGATCTGAGGCCAGAGGGAAAAATAACAATAAAACATATTTAGCTTCGGTCTAAAATCCTCCTCCTGAATTCCTCTCCCATTCATGCTGTCACTGAGCCACTAACACACACTACACTAACACACACACTAACACTACACACTAACACACACTGCACTAACACTACACTAACACACACTACACTAACACAATGGAGTTGTTCTTCTCTCACTTTCTCTATTTCACTTCATCCTTAGCCTCCCTCCCGCTGTCTCCCTCTCTCTGTCTCTCACCCTCCCTGTCTCCCTCTCTCTGTCTCTATCCCTCTGTCTCCCTCCCTCTGTCTCCCTCCCTCTGTCTCCCTCCCTCTGTCTCTCACCTTCCCTCTGTCTCCCTGTCTCTCACCCTCCCTCTGTCTCCCTCTCTCTGTCTCTATCCCTCTGTCTCCCTCCCTCTGTCTCTATCCCTCTGTCTCCCTCCCTCTGTTTCCCTCTCTCTGTCTCTCACCCTCCCTCTGTCTCTCACCCTCCCTCTGTCTCTCACCCACCCCCTGTCTCCCTCCCTCCCTGTCTCCCTCCCTCTGTCTCCCTCCCTCTGTCTCCCTCCGTCTCCCTCCCTCTGTCTCCCTCCCTCTGTCTCTCACCCTCTGTCTCTCACCCTCCCTCTGTCTCCCTGTCTCTCACCCTCCCTCTGTCTCCCTCCCTCTGTCTCCCTCCCTCTGTCTCCCTCCCTCTGTCTCTCTCCCTCTGTCTCCCTCTCTCTGTCTCTCTCCCTCTGTCTCCCTCCCTCCCTGTCTCTCTATCCCTCTGTCTCCCTCCCTCTGTCTCTCCCTCCCTCTGTCTCTCTCCCTCTGTCTCTCTCCCTCTGTCTCTCTCCCTCTGTCTCTCTCCCTCTGTCTCTCTCCCTCTGTCTCCCTCCCTCTGGCTCCCTCCCTCTGTCTCCCTCCCTCTGTCTCTCACCCTCCCTCTGTCTCTCACCCACCCCCTGTCTCCCTCCCTCTGTCTCCCTCCCTCTGTCTCCCTCCCTCTGTCTCCCTCCCTCTGTCTCCCTCCCTCTGTCTCTCACCCTCCCTCTGTCTCTCACCCTCCCTCTGTCTCCCTGTCTCTCACCCTCCCTCTGTCTCCCTCCCTCTGTCTCCCTCCCTCTGTCTCTCTCCCTCTGTCTCTCTCCCTCTGTCTCCCTCTCTCTGTCTCTCTCCCTCTGTCTCCCTCCCTCCCTGTCTCTCTATCCCTCTGTCTCCCTCCCTCTGTCTCTCTCCCTCTGTCTCCCTCCCTCTGTCTCCCTCCCTCTGTCTCCCTCCCTCTGTCTCCCTCCCTCTGTCTCTCTCAATTCAATTTAAATTCATTTCAATTCAAGGGGCTTTTTTGGATGGGAAACATATAGTTGAAGTCAGAAGTTTACATACACCTTACACATTTAAACTCAGTTGCTCACAATTCCTGACATTTAATCCTAGTAAAAATGCCCTGTTTTAGGTCAGTTAGGATCACCACTTTATTTTAAGAATGTGAAATGTCCGAATAATAGTAGAGAGAATTATTTATTTCAGCTTTTATTTCTTTCATCACATTCCCAATGGGTCAGAAGTTTACATAAACTTGATTAGTATTTGGTAGCATTGCCTTCAAATTGTTTAACTTGGGTCAAACGTTTCAGGTAGCCTTCCACAAGCTTCCCACAATAAGTTGGGTGAATTGTGGCCCATTCCTCCTGACAGAGCTGGTGTAACTGAGTCAGGTTTGTAGGCCTCCTTGCTCGCACACGCCTTTTCAGTTCTGCCCACAATTTTTTTATGGGATTGAGGTCAGGGCTTTGTTGTCCTTAAGTCATTTTGCAACATCTTTGGAAGTATGCTTGGGGTTATTGTCCATTTGGAAGACCCATTTGCGACCAAGCTTTAACTTCCTGACTTGAGATGTTGCTTCAATTTTACCTTTATTTAACTAGGCAAGTCAGTTAAGAACCAATTCTTATTTTCAATGACGGCCTAGGAACAGTGGGTTAACTGCCTGTTCAGGGGCAGAACGACAGATTTGTACCTTGTCAGCTCGGGGGTTCGAACTTGCAACCTTCCAGTTACGAGTCCAACGCTCTAACCACTAGGCTACCCTGCCACATAATTTTCCATCTCCATGATGAAATCTATTTTGTGAAGTGCACCAGTCCCTCCTGCAGCAAAGCACCCCCACAACATGCCCCTGTGCTTCACGGTTGGGATGGTGTTCTTCTGCTTGCAAGCCTCCTCCTTTTTCCTCCAAACGTAAAGTTGGTCATTATGGCCAAACAGTTCTATTTTTGTTTCATCAGACCAGAGGACATTTCTCCAAAAAGTAAGATCTTTGTCCCCATGTGCAGTTGCAAAACGTAGTCTGACTTTTTATGGTGGTTTTGGAGCAGTGGCTTCTTCCTTGCTGAGGGGCCTTTCAGGTAATGTCGATATAGGACTTGTTTTTACTTTGGATATAGATACTTTTGTACCTGTTTCCTCCAGCATCTTCACAATGTCCTTTGCTGTTGTTCTGGGATTGATTTGCACTTTTCGCACCAAAGTACGTTCATCTCTAGGAGACAGAACGCGTCTCCTTCCTGAGCGGTATGACGGCTGCGTGGTCCCATGGTGTTTATACTTGTGTACTATTGTTTGTACAGATGAACGTGGTACCTTCAGGCATTTGGAAATTGTTCCCAAGGATGAACCAGACTTGTGGAGGTCTACAATTCTTTTTCTGAGGTCTTGGCTGATTTCTTTTGATTTTCCCACGATGTCAAGCAAAGAGGCACTGAGTTTGAAGGTAGGCCTTGAAATACATCCACAGGCCTTGAAATACATCCACAGGTACACCTCCAATTGACTCAAATGATGTCAATTAGCCTACCAGAAGCTTCTAAAGCCATGACATAATTTTCTGGAATTTTCCAAGCTGTTTAAAGGCACAGTCAACTTAGTGTCTGTAAACTTCTGACCCACTGGAATTGTGATACAGTGAATTATAAGTGAAATAATCTGTCTGTAAACAATTATTGGAAAAATTACTTGTGTCGTGCACAAAGTAGATGTCCTAACCGACTAGCCAGAACTAAAGTTTGTTAACAAGACTCCAACCTTATGACTCCAACCTAAGTGTATGTAAACTTCCGACTTGAACTGTATGTTAACATTGCCAAAGCAAGTGAAATAGATCATTAACAAAAGTGAAATAAACAAAAAATGATCCGTAAACATTACACTCACAAAAGTTCCAAAAGAATAACAACATTTCAAATGTCATATTATGTCTATATACAGTGTTGTAACGGTGTGCAAATAGTTAAAGTACAAAAGGGAAAATAAATAAACATAAATATAGGTTGTATTTACATTGGTGTTTGTTCTTCACTGGTTGTCCTTTTCTTGTGGCAACAGGTCACAAATCTTGATGCTGTGATGGCACACTGTGGTATTTCACCCAGTAGATATGGGAGTTTATCAAAATTGGATTTGTTTTCAAATTCTTTGTGGATCTGTGTTATCTGAGGGAAATATGTCTCTCTAATATGGTCATACATTGGGCAGGAGGTTAGGAAGTGTTCCACCTCATTTTGTGGGCAGTGTGCACATAGCCTGTCTTCTCTTGAGATCCAGGTCTGCCTACGGTGGCCTTTCTCAATAGCAAGGCTATGCTCACTGAGTCTGTACATAGTCAAAGCTTTCCTTAATTTTGGGTCAGTCACAGTGGTCAGGTATTCTCTCTCTCTCTCTGCACATCTTCTGCCACTGCTGGATGAATGATCCAGGATAGTGTGGCAGTGTGTGTGTGTGTGTGTGTGTGTGTGTGTGTGTGTGTGTGTGTGTGTGTGTGTGTGTGTGTGTACTGGACAGACGGACAAAGAGAGCCAGTGTATGCGGGAAGATTGGCCACTGAGGACAACTATTAACTCATCACATAACTCATCACAGACACATTCCAGAGACCACAGATCCCAGTGCTGTCACAGCGACTATGAGGCCAGTCAATGAGCAGCTGAAGTATTATGGGAGATCTGTGAATCAAAGTTACCAACTCTTAACCAACCCCAAACTCACTCTCACTCTCACTCTCACTCTCACTCACTTCCCACTTGTTGTGTCGTCATTGTAACCCATATCAAGGTACCTTGGGTTCAGGGTCTAAGGTCAGTGTGTATGTGAGTGTTCAGGGTCATAGGTCAGTGTATATGTGAGTGTTCAGGGTCATAGGTCAGTGTGTGTGAGTGTGTTCAGGGGCGTAGGCCAGTCCAGAACCACAGGTTGATTGCAGGGGAAAGTCCAGACAGGAGAACACTTATCACAGGTAGTCTCTCTCTCTCACACACACACACACACACACACACACACACACACACACACACACACACACACACACACACACACACACACACACACACACACACACACACACACACACACACACACACACACACACACACACACACACACACACACCTCTGAGAAGGACTTAACTCCTCAGAGCTGCCCTGACTTGAACTGAAGGGTGTGTCCAAGTCCCCTTGTTCTCTCACCAATTACATCTCACACACACCCTCACACAACGTTAGACCTGCTCAATCTATGAATCACGCATGAGTGTGTGTGTTTGTGTCTCAGCAATATGGAAACAGTCTGGCTATCCTCCTTTACCTAAGGCTGAAATGGACACCCTTCAACTCAAACACACACAGACACACACACAGACACACACACACACACACAGACACACACACAGACAAACATATACACATAGACACACAGAGACACACACACAGACAGACACACAAAGCACACAGACACACATAAACACAAACAGAAACACAGACACACACAGACACACATAGACACACATAGACACACATACACACACAGACACACACTGCCCAGAGCAACAACTGTCTGTGAAAAGATACATGTATATAAACGACTGTGAGAAATCTGGACCCTGTCAAGTGCATTTCCAAAACAGAACACAATCTCTCACCAACAGAACACACTCTCTCACCAACAGAACACACTCTCTCACCAACAGAACACACTCTCTCACCAACAGAACACACTCTCTCACCAACAGAACACACTCTCTCACCAACAGAACACACTCTCTCACCAACAGAACACACTCTCTCACCAACAGAACACACACTCTCACCAACAGAACACACTCTCACCAACAGAACACACTCTCTCACCAACAGAACACACTCTCTAATACACCACAAGGCCAGAGTGGAATAAGGGTGGACAATATAGTCTGAATGTTACATCACATCATAAATCTTATAGTACTGGTATATAACAGGATTTTTATTTCAGATTATCTGAATAGCCATTCTCCCACAGCAATACATCCCCAGTCTCCTCCCCTGCCTCTGTGGTCTGCCTGACTGTGTGTGTGTGTGGGTGTGTGTTTGAGTTGCACACACACCACAGCCCTGCCAGAGTGGTCTCTGTGGCTGTCCAAGCGTCAGTCTGTCCAGCCAGGGTCGAGTTACGGCTTCACCAGATCTCTGCTTCACACACACACACACACACACACACACACACACACACACACACACACACACACACACACACACACACACACACACACACACCAGAAAGCCACGTCCATTCACCAAACTATACAACAAAATCTAGATAGCACAAAATGAGCATTATGGGAGTGTATGTCTGTGTGTTCAAGGTCTATTCTGGGAGAATTCCAGAGGGGAGACCCTGTGACTGACTCCACCCCCCAGGAACTAACAGGATATATCACAGGGTGACAGAGCAGCACCTCAATTACATAAGGCATGATGTCAGATCTATTCATTACATTTCTATCTGGTACATTCTGTCTAAGTAGGAAACTTTGTCCGAGCCGGAACAGCAGGAGCCTCTCTCCTATTGTGTAGGCAGCTTGATCAACACCCCCTGGACAGGACGCCACTGTATCGCTTGTCTCCCCCTAAACCTCAGAAACAGGCTTCTAACTAGACAGGGTTTTGGAAGGCTGGCCACGCGAGACTAGTTCAACCCCCAATCCATCTCCTTGGTTCATGCTGACTGCCAAGCAAAGAGGCATTGGGTCCCATTTGTCTTTGGTATGACTCGACAGGGAATCGAACCCCCAACCTTCCAATCTCAGGGCGGACACTTGGGAGTCCACTCACCTGGTGTCCACGGTCTGAATCCCTGATTAGGAGCGCAGGATGAAAAAAAAAACCCAGGTCTGTGTTGAGAGAGGGCCTCTAGGGAAAGATGGGAGGGATATTCTCTGTCTGTTGCACATTATTTGAAGGCTACCTACAAATACATAACACATGTATAACCCATAACACTTGTATAAGCAGTGTCAAAGTCAACAAACTCGTTATTAAATGATGATGTGCTTATGTATGGTTATCATGGTGTTATGGGATCCTTATGTAGGGGGCTAGGTGTCCAACCAACTGTGTTACAAAAGAGTCTAACATGGAAAAATATAAGTAACAGCTCAGATATTCAACTTCTGCCTGTATATTCAGGATATTCAACTTCTGCCTGTATATTCAGGATATTCAACTTCTGCCTGTATATTCAGGATATTCAACTTCTGCCTGTATATTCAGGATATTCAACTTCTGCCTGTATATTCAGGATATTCAACTTCTGCCTGTATATTCAGGATATTCAACTTCTGCCTGTATATTCAGGATATTCAACTTCTGCCTGTATATTCAGGGGCATCAAATGGGCACTTTGCTACGTTCAGTAGAGCACGAAATATGGTCTAGTGTCATGCAGATTGAAATAGAAACTAACGTGCGTGTCATTATTGGACAAGTTCAGGTAGAAATCCGTTTTAGTTTAGTAGAGGTTATCCCTCCGCCAATCCCAACGCAAACCAATGACCCAGCACTATCAGAATACTCTCACACCAACTCCAGTGGCTTTTCATGAGTAGCCTCTATAGCCAATGGAAGTAGCCTACCCTACCACCAACACAGAGACTCAACTATCAACAAAAACTTGCAAAACACACACATTGGAATAGCCTCTCGCGGTCCTCACACATTTCGATCAGTAAAACTCGGCTCGTACCGAAAAGATCGCAAATCAGATATAACGCACACGTATCCTACCTTTTCTTTTCTCCCTTTCGCTCTTTTTTTGTATTTCCCCTCGCGTCCTCCGTCACGACCGGTCGTTCAGCTGCAAATATCACACGCGATATATAGAATCCTAAAGGGCTTTCACTCTCCGGTTCTGCCAGAGAAGAACATACCGTGACTTGGTGTTGTCGGTGGAGCGAGAGAAGAACAGAACGTGACTCGGTGTTGTCGGTGGAGCGAGAAAAGAACAGAACGTGACTCGGTGTTGTCGGTGTAGCGAGCAGAGCGTCAGCAGCGTCTCCACTGGGGCTCGAGCTACTTGGTGTGTGTGTCAGTTTGAGAGAGAGAGGAGGAGAGAGAGAGAGACAGGGTGACAGCTCTTGGAGAGAATGAGCAGCGTGCGGGGGTTCCCGTGAGCAAACTGGGGCGGGAATTTATATCTATATATTTTTTACCTTTATATAACAAGGTAGGCCAATTGAGAACAAGTTCTCATTTACAACTGGCAAGGATAAAGCAAATCAGTGCACAAAAACAACAACACAGAGATACACTTGGGATAAACAAACTTACAGTCAATAACACAATACAAAGTCTATATACAGTGTGTGCAAATGTCACGACTTCGGCCGAAGTTGGTCCCTCTCCTCCTTCGGGCGGCGGTCGACGTCACCGGCTTTCTCGACACCATCGATCCTTGTTTCGTTTTGTTTTGTCTTGATCATACACACCTGGTTTCCATTCCATTAATTATGTTCCTTATTTAACCCTCTGATTTCCCTCTCTGTTTTGTGCGTTATTGTTTGTCATGTGGGTTCTCGTTGTTTGTGCCTTGGATTATTGTGTTTGTGCCTTGTTGGAATCTTACCTGTTGAGTAAATTTTGGATCATTACTCAGAACTGTGTCCTGCGCCAGACTCTGCATGTTTCATTTTTACCAACATCCTCACAGAATAACGCACCTTTTTATATGGAGTCAGCAGGTACAGCCAGCCCTCCTCTCCCAATGAAGGAGCGTGTTCAGCTGGTACAGCCATGGGTCCGTGCTGCAAATCATGGACCGATGGGAGAGAGGGGGTTTTCCACTCGCCCCTTCAGCACCCTCCCAGCTCCCACAACAACCGACCCAAAGATCCACACTTCCTACATCAGAATCCAGTGGGATTTGACTCTCGCTCCCGGGAGCATATGATGGAACTCCGGGTGCCACGGGTTCCTACTCCAGCTGGAGCTCTACCTGGCAGCTGTTCAGCCAGCCCCCTCAGGACACGAGAGAGTGAGCGCCCTCATCTCTTGTCTGACTGGAAAAGCACTGGTCTGGGCCAACGCCATCTGGGGAAGAGAAGGCCCGATGTTGGACAATTACGAAGGTTTCACCCGCCGCTTCCAGGCGGTTTTCGATCATCCACCTGAGGGGAGAGCGGCGGGGGAACGCTTGTTCCATTTAAGACAAGGGATGAGGAGCGCTCACTCTGGCCGCCGGCGCAGGATGGAATGAGCGGGCCCTGATCAACCACTACAGGTGTAGTTTAGGTGAGGACGTTCGTAGGGAGTTCGTCTGCAGGGACACCACCCTTAATCTGGACCAGCTGGTGGACCTATCCATCCGGCTGGATAACCTGTTGGCCTCCCGCGGACGTCCAGATCGGGGTCTGTCTGTCAGTTCCACCCCCCCAGCACATCTGATCCTACCCCAATGGAGCTGGGAGGTACTGCTATGAGGGGGACCGGAGGGGGGACCGTTCCCTACATCAACTGTGGCTGCAGAGGACACACTGCTGGTCGGTGCTGGGGAGGTTTCCCAGGTAATCGAGGTGGCAGGCGGAGCACTGGTGAATTATCTCAGGTGAGTAGGCACACACCTCACCCAGAGCTCCCTGTTGCACACATGTGGTTGTATGTTGCCTTTCTTGAGTTGTCCCAGCCTTCCCAGCATAAGGCGCTAGTAGATTCAGGCACAGCTGGGAACTTTATTGACCGTACCTTTGCACTTAGTTTAGGGATTCCTAGTGTTCCTGTTGATGTCCCCTTCCCTGTACATGCCTTAGATAGTTAGTTGTCTGTTGGGGTCAGGGCTAATCAGGGAGGTCACAGCTCCACTCCATATGATAACGCAGGAGAATCATGAGGGGAGAATTAGTCTCTTTCTGATCGACTCTCCTGTGTTTCCTGTTGTGTTGGGCCTTCCCTGGTTGGCCTCATGATCCTATTTCGTGGCAACAGAGGGCTCAAGGGATGGTCTTGTCGGTGCTCGTGTAGGTGTTTCCTTAGGTGCAACTATGGTGGCGAGTCCAGACCAGTTCTCCACCATTCACATGCCCCCCGAAATATGCCGATTTGGCACTCGCCTTCTGTAAAAAGGCGACTCAATTACCACCCCATCGACCTGGGGATTGTGCGATAAATCTCCTGGTAGACGCAACCTCTGTCACAGGAGGAGACAGCGGCTATGGAAACATATGTCACTGAATCTCTGGGACAGGGATACATTCGGCCTTCCATTTCACCTGTCTCCTCAAGTTTCTTTTTTGTGAAGGATGGAGGTTTGCGCCTGTGTATTGATTGAGGTTTGAATCAGATCACGATAAAAATACAGTTACCCACTACCTCTCATAGCCAGTATGACAGTCATTGTGCGCTTCTTCACAAGATTGGACCTCGGGAGTGCTTACAACCTGGTGCGTATCAAGGGAGGGGATGAGTGGAAGACAGTCATCGTGCCCAGAAGTAGTGCTAAATGCTATCTCGTCATGCCGTACGGGTTAATGAATGCTCCATCAGTCTTCCAATCCTTTGTAGACAAGATTTTCAGGGACCTGCATGGGAAGGGTGTAGTGGTGTGTGTGTGTGTATGTATGTATGTATATATATATATATATATAAATATATATATAAATATATAAATATATAAATATATAAATATATAAATATATAAATATATAAATATATAAATATATAAATATATAAATATATAAATATATAAATATATAAATATATATATATATAAATATATATATATATATAAATATAAATGACATTCTAATATACTCACGTCGAGCATGTGTCTCTGGTGCGCAAGGTGCTTGGTCGACTGTTGGAGCATGACCTGTATGTCAAGGCTGAGAAATGTCTGTTCTTCCAACAGTCCATCTCCTTCCTAGGATACCGTTTTTCAGCGGCAGGGGTGGAGATGGAGAATGACCGCATTGCAGCCGTGCGTAATTGGCCCGACTCCCACCACGGTAAAGGAGGTGCAGCGGTTCTTAGGGTTTGCTAACTACTACCAGAGGTTTATCTGGGGTTTCGGTCAGGTAGTGGCTCCCATTACCTCCTTGCTGAAGGGGGGGACCAGTGCGACTGCAGTGGTCAGTGGAGGTGGACAGGGCTTTTTGTCAACTGAAGGCTCTGTTAACCTCGGCTCCCATGCTGGCTCATCCTGATCCCTCCTTAGCGCTTTATTTTCAAAGAGGCTCAGCCCGGTCGGAGCGATACTATGATGTGGGGGAGCTGTTAGCTGTTGTCAGGGCTCCGAAAGCGTGGAGACATTGGCTTGAGGGGGCTAAACACCCTTTCCTCATTTGGACTGACCACTGCAATCTAGAGTACATTCGGGCAGCTAGGAGACTGAAACCTTGCCAGGTGAGGTGGGCCATGTTTTTCACCCGCTTTGTTTTCACTCTATCCTACAGACAAGGTTCCCAGAACGTGAAGGCAGACGCACTGTTCCGGATGTATGACACGGAGGAGCGGTCCGCAGAGCCCACTCCCATAGTTCCTGCTTCTTGCCTGGTGGTATGGGAGGTGGACGCGGACATCGAGCGGGCATCACGTGCAGAGCCCACTCCCCCACAGTGTCCAGTTGGGCGTCTGTACGTACCGTTTGATGTCCGTGATCGTTTGATCTGTTCGGCCCACATGTCACCCTCCTCGGGTCATCCTGGCATCGGTCGGACAGTGCGCTGTCTTGCTGGGAAGTACTGGTGGCCCACTTTAGCGAAGGACGTGATGGTTTATGTGTCCTGCTCGGTGTGCTCACAGTGCAAGGCACCTAGACACCTGCCCAGAGGGAAATTACAGCCTCTTCCCGTTCCACAACGTGACGGATCTTCCCCCGTCACGGGGTAATACTACGATCCTGGTCGTTGTGGATCGGTTTTCTAAGTCCTGCCGTCTCCTTCCTTTGCCCGGTCTCCCTATGGCTCTACAGGCTGCGGAGGCTCTGTTCACCCACGTATTCCGGCACTACGGGGTGCCTGAGGATATAGTTTCTGATCGGGGTCCCCAATTCGCGTCTAAAGTCTGGAGGGTGTTTATGGAATGCCTGGGGGTCTCGGTTAGCCTCACCTCAGGTTTTCACCCCGAGAGTAATGGGCAGGTGGAGAGTAAACCAGGATGTGGGTAGGTTTCTGCGGTCCTATTGCCAGGACCGGCCGGGGGAGTGGTAGGTTTTCATCCCCTGGACGGAGATGGTCCAAAACTCCCTTCGCCACTTTTCCACTAACCTATCCCCTTTCCAGTGTGTACTAGGTTATCAGCCGGTCCTGGCACCTTGGCATTAGAGCCAGATCGAGGCTCCTGCGGTGGATGAATGGTTTCGGCACTCTGAGGCGACATGGGACGCTGCTTATGTGCGTTTACAATGGGCCATCAGGCGGCAGAAGGCGAGTGCCGTCCGCCACCACAGTGAAGCCAGGTCTCGGGTCTGGCACTCGACCCAAAACCTTCGCCTGCCCTGCCGGAAGCTGGGTCCATGGTTTGTGGGGCCATTTAAAGTCCTGAGGAGATTGAACGAGGTTTGTTATAGGTTACAACTTCCCCCTGATTACCATATTAACACCTCGTTCCATGTCTCCTCAGGCCGGTGATGGCTGGTCTGCTCTAGCAGTCTGAGATGCGGGAGGTTCCTCCGCCCCCTCTGGAGATCGAGGGGGCCCCGGCATATGCTGTGCGAGCCATCATGGACTCAAGACGTCAGGCAAGAGGTCTTCAGTACCTCGTGGAGTGGGAGGGGTACGGTCCGGAGGAGAGATGCTGGGTGTCGGTGGAGGACATCCTGGATCCATCATTACTGCAGGAATTTCACCACCTCCATCCGGATCGCCCTGCGCCTCGTCCTCCGGGTCGTCATGCGGCTCCGGGGGGGGGGGCCGAAGTTGGTCCCTCTCCTTCTTCGGGCGGCGTTTGGTGGTCGACGTCACCGGCTTTCTCGACACCATCGATCCTTGTTTCGTTTTGTCTTGATCATACACACCTGGTTTCCATTCCATTAATTATGTTCCTTATTTAACCCTCTGATTTCCCTCTGTTTTGTGTGTTATTGTTTGTCATGTGGGTTCTCGTTGTTCGTGCTTTGGATTATTGTGTTTGTTCCTTGTTGGAATCTTACCTGTTGAGTAAATGTTGGATTATTACTCAGAACTGTGTCCTGCGCCTGACTCTGCGTTTTTACCAACGTCCTCACAGCAATTGTAGTGAGGTAAGGCAATAAATAGGCTGTGGTGGGAAAATAATTACAATTTAGCATTAACACTGGAGTGATAATGTGCAGATGATGAGCAAGTAGAGCAAAACTATTTATAAAATAACAATCTGGGGATGATGTAGTTGGGTGTGCTATTTAGAGATGGGCTGTGTACAGTGATTGGTAAGCTGCTCTGACAACTGATGCTTAAACTTAGTGAGGGAGATCTGAGTCTCCAGCTTCAGATATTTTTGTAGTTCGTTCCAGTCATTGGCAGCAGAGAACAGGAAGGAAAGGTGGCCAAAGGAGGTGTTGGCTTTGGGGGTGACCAGTGAAATATACCTGCTGGAGCGTGTGCTACAGGTGGGTGCTGCTATGGTGAGCAGAGACAAGGTGGGGCTTTACCTAGCAAAGACTTATAGATGACCTGGAGCCAGTGGGTTTGGTGACGAATATGAAGTGAGGGCCAGCCAACAAGAGCATACAGGTCGCAGTGGTGGGTAGTATATGGGGCTTTGGTGACAACAGATGGCACTGTGAGACTACATCCAGTTTGCTGAATAGTGGTGGAGGCTATTTTATAGATGGCATCGCCGAAGTCAAGGATCGGTAGGATAGTCAGTTTTACGAGGGTACGAGAGTGAAGGAGGCTTTGTTGCAAAATAGGAAGTAAATTCTAGATTTAATTTTGGATAGGAGATGCTTAATGTGAGTCTGGAAGGAGAGTTTAGTCTAACCAGACACCTAGGTATTTGTAGTTGTCCACATATTTTAAGTCAGAACCATCCAGAGTAGTGATGCTAGGCGGGTGGGCAGCTATCAGTTGAGCATGCATTTAGTTTTACAAGCATTTAAGAGCAGTTGGAGGCCACGGAAGAAGTGTTGTATGGCATTGAAGCCATATAACATATGGAGTGCCACGTATACACACATTAGCGCATGTAATATACATATTGAGCTGTCAGTGAGTACCACTGAGTCAAAGCTCAGCGATTAGGGCAGGCTAAATGTGTCTGTTAATGCTTACTTATAGGCTGTGTGTGATATTGTATTATTGAACTGTGTGTTGGTGTGTGTGTACAGCTGTGGGGCTATACATGAGCTATCGTACAGCATCGTTCTATTTAAGTCTCCTTATGATCTCAAATCTATATTTGAATCTTATTATCCACCTGAAGTTAACATTTATTTTTTTACACCTGACAGGCTCACATCTGTTGCTATGGGAACCAGTGAGGTATACACCTCTGTTACTATAGAAACCAGGAACCTCAAAGTTATGTTAGCCAACAACTATATCTCAACACACATCCCTGATACACACACACCTTAGATCCTTCTCCCAATCCCTACTGGAATGTGGCTCCTATAACCGCATCAGTGATCACAAGGCGCATCACATCAAGGGTGTGTGTGTCAGTGTGTGTGTGTGTGATAATGCATGTGTGTGTATGGACAGTAACATGGTCTTCCCACGCTGCAGTAAAAATAGACTTTGAGGCTCAATTGGGGAAGCCAGTCTGATTTCAGAAGACTAGAGGAGATTTCAACACAAGTAAGAGGTGGTTCAGTGAGTAATGGTTGCGTGATAACCTAACCTGACACCTGATGACTTGTGTTAGCTCCCCGCGGTAATAACTAGCGTACATAAGAGAGTAGGTCCCCCGTCCCTGCCTTGACCTCAAACCAGGAACACTCTGCACAACAAGGTCCCTGGTCGTCTTCAACAAAAACAAACACACTGTACAGCTGACTGACTGATCTGTCAGAGTTATACAGTACATTCACTGCCTTCCTGGGTGTGTGTGTGTGTAAGCTCCTGCTGAAAGCAACAGATGCCAGAAATACAGTGTCACTCACACAAACCTGCAGATGGGCAAGGACATCCAGGTCACAAACAAACACACACACACACACACACACCTCTCTCTCCATCCTTTTTCTCTCGCTCCCTCTGTCTCCCCTTTTTATTCTCTCGCTCCCTGTCTCCCCTTTTTATTCTCTCGCTCCCTGTCTCCCCTTTTTATTCTCTCGCTCCCTCTGTCTCCCCTTTTTATTCTCTCGCTCCCTCTGTCTCCCCTTTTTATTCTCTCGCTCCCTCTGTCTCCCCTTTTTATTCTCTCGCTCCCTGTCTCCCCTTTTTATTCTCTCGCTCTGTCTCCCCTTTTTATTCTCTTGCGCCCTCTGTCTCCCCTTTTTATTCTCTTGCCCCTTTATGTCAGTCCTGTGTTTTGGTCAGTTAATTAATTTGTTTGTTAGTTAACTTGTGATTTAGTTTGTTACATTAGTTCACTGCTTATCGTTATTGCTGTACCTGAACATTCATACCAATAAAGTTGAGTTGAATTGAACTGAGGATATTTCTGCTTCCTTAGCCCCAACAACAGCTGCCTCTCACCAGCTAACAGCTGGGGGGGAGGGGAGGAGAATGAGGGGAATGAGTGTGAAGGCAAGAGAGGGAGAGGGTGTGAAACTAGATTTAACAGCCTACCTGTGGGCTTTGGTTTGTGGGGCGCATAACTGCAGGGGTATCTTATGTATTTTTTTTACAAAAGTAGTGCACTGGGCCTTTAATAGTATTAGTGGACGAATATAGACATCTGTAGCTTGGGGGGGGGGGGGGGGGGATATTTCAGCATCTCTGCTTTAGCAAAAAAGGTAGTTGTATAATTATGAACAGTATCTTATAGGTTTTAATAGTTGGAATTGTAAGAGTCGCTGCCCTGTCCCTTCCTCCACGATTGTTCTTCTAATGGCATCCAGAAAGAACAAACAGCTACTTCAAAAGGTGTAAAGTTATGGGCAAAGACACAAAACATCCACATCAAATTACATATGTTTCTTGATCAAATAACACAACCACATTTTGTGCTGTAAAAATGTACCATCCTTACAAAGCACTTCATGTAAATGTACTTTACATCTTTTACAAGTTTTGTACTTTACATTTAACTAGGCAAGTCAGTTCAGATCAAATTCTCATTTACAACAACAGCCTACTGGGAAACAATGGGTTAACTGCCTTGTTCACGAGCATAAAAACTGATTTGAACTTTGTCAGCTTAGGGATTTGATCCAGCTGCTCTAACCACTAGGCTACCTGCCACCCCAAAGAAAAACTATTAATAAACACAATGCAGAATACAGTAATTGAGTACGTTGAGACATCAAGTGGTTTGTGATGATGTGGCTCAGTTGGTAGTGCATGGTGCTTGCCAATGCTAGGGTTATGGGTTTGATTCCCATGGGGGACCATGATGAAAATATATGTGCTTCCTACTGTAAATTGCTCTGGATAACAGCATCTACTGAAAAGTCATTAATAGCTAGACCATTTCAGTTTTCACATAGAAATAAAATGCATTTGCAATGTATACTGAACAAAAATATTAACACAACATGTAAAGTGTTGGTCCCATGTTTCATGAGAAGAAATAAAAGATCCCAGAAATGTTCCATATGCACAAAAAGCTTGTTTTGCTCAAATTTTGTACACAAATTTGTTTACATCCCTGTTAGTGATCATTTCTCTTTTGCCAAGATAATCCATCCACCTGACAGGTGTGGCATATCAATTAGCTGGGGACAATAAAAGGCAACACTAAAGTGTCCGGTTTTGTCACACAACGTAATGCCACAGATATCTGAAGTTTTGCCACAGCAATGCCACAGATATCTGAAGTTTTGCCACAGCAATGCCGCAGATACCTGAAGTTTTGCCACAGCAATGCCGCAGATATCAGAAGTTTTGCCACAGCAATGCCGCAGATATCTGATGTCCACCAGAGCTGTTGCCAGAGAATGTGATTTATCTACCATAAGCCGCCTCACACGTAATTTTAGAGAATTTGACAGTACGTCCAACCGGCCTCACCACAGCAGACCACATGAAACCACTCCAGCCCAGGGCCTCCACATCCGGCTTCTTCACCTGCGGGATCGTCTGAGACCATTTCTGTCTGTAATAAAGCCCTTTTGTGGGGAAAAACACATTTTGATTGGCTGGGCCAGGCCCACCCATGGCTGCACCCCTGCCCACTAACGTGGAATCCATAGATTAGGGGCTCATTTATTTATTCCAATTGACTGATTTCTTTATATGAACTGTAACTCCATAAAATCGTTGAAATTGTTGCATGTTGGGTTTATATATATTTTCTGTATATTTCAAGAAACCTACAGTACCAGTCAAATGTTTGGACACACCTACTGTGGCTGCTTTGCGTGATGTATTGTTGTCTCTACCTTGTTGCTGTCACATCCTGACCTTAGTTCCTTTTTTATGTCTCTATTTTAGGTTGGTCAGGGCGTGAGTTGGGGTGGGCATTCTATGTTTGTATTTCTATGTGTTTGGCCTGGTATGGTTCCCAATCAGAAGCAGCTGTCAATCGTTGTCTCTGATTGAGAACCATACTTAGGCAGCCTGGTTTCACCCTTGAGTTGTGGGTAGTTGTTTTCTGTCTCTGTACCAGACAGGACTGTTTCGTTTGTGCTGTTCTTTTTGTTCTAGTGTTCAGTGTAATTAAAAGATCATGAACACATACCACCTTGGTCCTCTCCTTCTTCCACTAACGACGACCGTTAGTTGACCTTTTTGCTGTTGTCTGTGCCCAATAATGTTTGTAACATGTTTTGTGCTGCTACCATGTTGTTGTGTTGCTATCATGCTGTGTTGTCATGTGTTGCTGCCTTGCTATGTTGTTGTCTAAGGTCTCTCTTCATGTAGTGTTGTCTCTCTTGTCGTGATGTGTGTTTTGTCCTATATTTATGTTTTTTTTTTTTTAATTTTTTTTTTTTAATCTCAGCCCCCGTCCCCGCAGGAGGCCTTTTGCCTTTTGTTAGACCGTCATTGTAAATAAGAATTTGTTCTTAACTGACTTGCCTAGTTAAATAAAAATAAATACTAATTCAAGGGTTTTTCTTTATACTATTTTCTACATTGTAGAATAATAGTGAAGACATCAAAACTATGAAATAACACTTATTATTATCTAGTAACCAGAAAAGTGTTAAACAAATCAAAATGAATTTTATATTTGAGATTCTGCAAAGTAGCCACCCTTTGCCTTGACAGCTTTGCACACTCTTGGCATTCTCTCAGCCAGCTTCATGAGGTAGTCACCCGGAATGCATTTCAATTAACAGATGTGCCTTGTTGAAAGTTATTTTGTGGAATTTCTTTCCTTCTTAATGCGTTTGGTAAACAGAAGATAGCCCTATTTGGTAAAAGACCAAGTCCTTATAGCAAGAACATCTCAAATAAGCAAAGAGAAACGGCAGTCCATCATTACTTTAAGACATGAAGGTCAGTCGCAAAAACCATCAAGCGCTATGATGAAAATGGCTCTTATGAGGACCTCCACAGGAAAGGAAGACCCAGAGTTACCTCTGCTGCAGAGGATACGTTCATTAGAGTTACCAGCCTCAGAAATTGCCACCCAAATAAATGCTTCACAGAGTTCAAAATAACAGACATAACTCAACATCAACTGTCCCAGAGGAGACTGTGTGAATCAGGCCTGCATAGTCGAACTGCTGTAAAGAAACCACGACTAAAATACACCAATAATAAGAAGAGACTTGCTTGGGCCAAGAAACATGAGCAATGGACATTAGACCGGTGGAAATCTGTCCTTTGGTCTGATGAGTCCATATTTGAGATTTTTGGTTCCAACCACCGTGTCTTTGTGAGACGCAGAGTAGGTGAACAGATGAGCTCTGCATGTGTGGTTCTCACTGTGAAGCATGGAGGAGGTGGTGTGATGCTGCTTTGCTGGTGATACTGTCAGTGATTTATTTTGAATTCAAGGCACACTTAACCAGCATGGCTACCACAGCATTCTGCAGCGGTACACCATCCCATCTGGTTTACGCTTAGTGGGACAATAATTTGTTTTTCAACAGGACAATGACCCAACACACTTCCAGGCTGTGTAAGGGCTATTTAACCAAGAAGGAGAGAGATGGAGTGCTGCATCAGATGACCTGGCCTCCACAATCACCCGACCTCAACCCAATTGAGATGGTTTGGGACGAGTTGGATATCAGAGTGAAGGAAAAGCAGCCAACAAGTGCTCAGCATATGTGGGAACTCCTTCAAGACTGTTGGAAAAGCGTTCCAGGTGAAGCTGGTTAGGAGAATGCCAAGAGTGCGCAAATCTGTCATCAAGGCAAAGGGAGGCTACTTTGAAGAATCTCAAATATAAAATATATTTTTATTTGTTTAACACTTTATTGATTACTACATGATTCCATGTGTGTTATTTCATAGTTTTGATGTCTTCACTAATAATTTTCTAACTATTCTAATTCTAATAATTTTGCATGCCCAATTTTTCAGTTTTTGATTTGTTAAAAAAGTTTGAAATATGCAATAAATGTCGTTCCACTTCATGATTGTGTCCCACTTGTTGTTGATTCTTCACAAAAAAATACAGTTTTATATCTTTATGTTTGAAGCCTGAAATGTGGCAAAAGGTCGCAAAGTTCAAGGGGGCCGAATACTTTCGCAAGGCACTGTACATTATTAATTTTTTATTCCACAAAAGTAGTGCACTGGGCCTTTACTAGTACTGTATTAGTAGACCAATTCAGAACGGGCAAAAAATCTAATCGCAGCACCCCCTCCCCCAAATGACTTCCCACAGCTATGGGGGGAACGAGGGAACAGAACATAAGGATCACATCAATGAGCAGAGAGGCTCATGGGAGAAAAATGGGGCGTCGGCTATGGTGAGAAGAAGTTTGAAGTCAAGACAGACAAAAGAAGATGTGTGAGTGTGTGTGTGTGTGTGTGTGTTTGTGTGACCACCAATAGAACAGTAGAAGACAGCCCTCTTTGTGTTCCAAAGTTCAAGGCTAAGATTCTGACTCATAGAAAGCAGCTCTCTGACCTCTGACCCTTGACGCCTAACCCAAACCTCTCTCTTCCAGCCTGATTTCTATCCTAGTGGCCTGCCCTATTCCCTCCCTACCCCTTCCCCCTGGCCCTAACCCTTTTATGTTTATGAAAGTCTGTAAATGTGGAAGAAATATAATAGAAGCCTTACATCATCACTACACTGTTTGGGAGTTTGAGCAGGTTTCTTTTCAATGTTTGAATGTTGACTCAGATTTGCTAACAGGTGTGTGGATGAGCGTGGCTTTCTCTTTCTGCCCCAAGCACATTATTACAAGATCATTACAGAGTTATACTGTAGTAATCAGTGTGTGTGTGTGTGTGTGTGTGTGTGTGTGTGTGTGTGTGTGTGTGTGCGCGCGCGTGCGTGTGTGTGTGTGTGCGTAGTCGGTGATGTCACCCATGGCTTCCAGATGGCTGTTGAGACACACACATTTTCTCCCCTGGACAAATTTAGCAAATCCACTCAATTCCCTCTCCCCATTTTCCCTTCCTCCCCTTCTTTCATTCCCTCTTCCCTCTCTTGTTTTGTCGTCTCTTGGTATTGGGTGGGTGTGAGGCATTGGGGGCAGACTGACTGCCTCTGGCTGACTGGAATTACAGTAAATAAGTTAACATGAGTAAATTACACGTTTTTCCATTTGAGCATTTCTCTCTGTCACACACACTGAGGTGCTGGATACAGTAATCTAGCAGGAATAAATGCATGAGACAGAAATGCGTTTCCATTCCAGTCAGCCTCTGGCTCACAACTCAACCCTTTGGTCCACCACAGAAGACAGGGAAGCTAGCCTCTGGCTCACAACTCAACCCTTTGGTCCACCACAGAAGACAGGGAAGCTAGCCTCTGGGTTGGGAACAAGACGCACGCACGCACGCACACACACACACACAGAAGACAGAGAAGCTAGCCTCTGGGTTGGGAACAAGACACACGCACACACAGAAGACAGAGAAGCTAGCCTCCGGGTTGGGAACAAGACACACACACACACGCACACACACACACACACACACACACAGAAGACAGAGAAGCTAGCCTCCGGGTTGGGAACAAGACACACACACACGCACACACTCACACATAGAATACTGAGTAGCTAGTTTCAAGTGGTTGAGCAAGAGACACATACATAAATACACACGAGGGGGAGAGAGCAAGTTCACACTTCTGGGAGAGAAAGTAAGCACACCCATCTTCCATAATCTGACACGGTCTAGTGCTGCTGGTCCGCACGCACGCACAGACGGACGGACGGACGTGTTTTGGAAAATGAGGGGGAGAGTTCTGATCTAAAATTCTATTCTGCTGTTTGTTTACGTTTCCAGGAGGGTCTCCAGGGGACGAGATACAGCGTGGGAAGAGAGATAGAGAATGGAGGGAGGGAGGGATAGAATTGAGGGACAGAGACCATTCAAATACTATTAAAATACTATACTTTCATAGTTCTGGTTGAATGAAATCAAAGTTTTGTGGTTGCATACAGAGATTTGCAGGTGTTATAGCCGGTGCAGTGAAATGCTTATGTTTCTATCTCCAACAGGGCAGTAGAATGTCTCACAAATACAATACAAATACACAAATAATACATACATTGAAACAAGAAATCGAGAAATGACGGAATGGGTCCAATCAGCAACCCAGAGTAGATCAATTACAGTGAGCATGTGTGAGAACCCATAATATAAATATGTGGTGTGTGTATAGACAGTATATCATTTAGAAAGGCAATGGTATGTACAGTAGGAGGTATATTAGGCTAGGTATATTACAATAGATACATACACGGTGAGTAAACAACAGTATATAAACAGAATATGAGGGGCCAGCGTTCAATGACTATCTATATACATGAGGCATTGGTCTCAAGTTGCAGGGCAGAGCACCAGGCAGGTAGCCGGCTAGTGACAGTGTCTAAGGCTAGTGACAGTGTCTAAGGTGCAGGCCAGGGTACCTGCTAGTGATGGCTGTTCAACTGTCAGATGACCTGGAGATATAAGCTTTTTTTCATTTGGTCAGGACTCAGGACTCATGGTTAGGAAAACCCCAAGCTGTAGCTGTCTTGTGGTTCAGTGGCTGAACAATCTTCTGGCCACTGACGACCCTTGCTGTCCTAATATGAAATCTAACTGTGCCAGTACAGACCACACTATGTTTAAATTCTGAGACCAATAGCGTCACCTAATGGTCATACTAGTCAACTGCAGTCGCGACCGAAAAACGTAGTTTCCCATCCTACCATTCGCTGTAGGCTCTCACACACTGGGGTAGTTAATGGATTTGGGAGTGAGGTGTTGTTAGCTTTATGATTCAGACTTTTCCAGCATTACAGTACCAGTCAGAAATTTGGACACACCTACTCATTCCAGGGGTTTTCTTTATTTTTACTATTTTCTACATTGTAGAATAATAGTGAAGACATCAAAACAATGAAATAACACAAGTGAAATCATGTAGTAACCAAAAAAGTGTTAAACAAATCAAAATGTATTTTATATTTGAGATTCTTCAAAGTAGCCACCCTTTGCCTTGATGGCAGCGTTGCACACTCTTTGCATTCTCTCAACCAGTTTCATGAAGTGGTCACCTGGAATGCATTTCAATTAACAGGTGTGCCTTGTTAAAAGTTCATTTGTGGAATTTCTTTCCTTCTTAATGCGTTTGAGCCAATCAGTTGTGTAGTGACAAGGTAGGGTTGGTATACAGAACATAGCCCTATTTGGTAAAAGACCAAGTCCATATTATGGTAAGAACAGCTCAAATAAGCAAAGAGAAACGACAGTCCATCATTACTTTAAGACATGAAGGTCAGTCAAAAGGTCACGGAAAATTTCAAGAAACGTTTATTCAAGTGTAGTTGCAAAAACCATCAAGCGCTATGATGAAACTGGCCCCATGAGGACCTCCACAGGAAAGGAAGACCCAGAGTTACCTCTGCTGCAGAGGATAAGTTCATTAGAGTTAACTGTCTCTCATGAGGACCGCCACAGGAAAGGAAGACCCAGAGTTACCTCTGCTGCAGAGGATATGTTTATTAGAGTTAACTGCACCTCAGACTGCAGCCCAAATAAATGCTTCACAGAGTTCAAGTAACAGACATCTCAACATCAACTGTTCAGAAGAGACTGTGGGAATCAGGCCTTCGTGGTCAAATTGCTGCAAAGAAACCACTACTAAAGGACACCAATAAGAAGAGACTTGCTTTGGCCAAGAAACACGAGCAATGGACATTAGACCAGTGGAAATCTGTGCTTAGGTCTGATGAGTCCATATTTGAGATTTTGGTTCCAACCACCTTGTCTTTGTGAGACGCAGAGTAGGTGAACGGATGATCTCTGCATGTGTGGTTCCCAAAGTGAAGCATGGAGGAGGTGTGATGGTGTGGGGGTGCTTTGCTGTTGACACTGTCTGTGATTTACTTAGAATTCAAGGTACACTTAACCAGCACTACCACAGAATTCTGCAGCGACACGCCATCCCATCTGGTTTGCGCTTAGTGGGACAATCATTTGTTTTTCAGGACAATGACCCAAAACACACCTCAAATTGCCTATAAGGGCAATTTGACCAAAGACAGAGATAGTGCTGCATCAGAGATCTGGCCTCCACAATCACCTGACCTTAACCTAATTGAGATGGCTTGGGATGAGTTGTACCGCAGAGTGAAGGAAAAGCAGCCAACAAGTGCTCAGCATATGTGGGAACTCCTTCAAGACTGTTGGAAAAGCATTCCAGGTGAAGCTGGTTGAGAGAATGCCAAGAGTGTGCAAAGCTGTCATCGAGGCAAAGGGTGGCTACTTTGAAGAATCTCAAATCTCAAATATATTTAGATTTGTTCATCACTTTTTTGGTTAATACATGATTCCATATGTCTTTTTTCATAGATTATACAAATAAATAAAGATAAGAGTAACAAATTATTAAAGAGCAGCAGTAAAATAACAATAGCGAGACTATATACAGGGGGTACCGGTTCAGAGTCAATGTGTGGGGGCACCGGTTAGTCAAGGTAAATGAGGTAGTATGTACATGTAGGTAGAGTTATTAAAATTACTATCTATAGATAATAAACAGAGAGTAGCAGCAGCGTAAAAGGGGGGCAATGCAAATAATCTGGGTAGCCAATTGATTAGATGTTCAGGAGTCTTGTGGCTTGGGGGTAGAAGCTGTTTAGAAGCCTCTTGTACCTAGACTTGGCCCTCTGGTACCACCTGCCTTGCAGTAGTGTAGAGAACAGTCTATGACTAGGGTGGCTGGAGTCTTTGACAATTTTTAGGGCCTTCTTCTGACACCGCCTGGTATAGAGGTCCTGGGTGGCAGAAAGCTTGGCCCCAGTGATGTACTGGGCCGTACGCACTACCCTCTGTAGTGCCTTGTGGTTGGAGGCCGAGCAGTTGCAAGATCAGGCAGTGATGCAAACCAGTCACGATGTTCTCGATGGTGCAGCTGTAAAACCTTTTGAGGATCTGAGGACCCATGCCAAATCTTTTCTGTCTCTGTTCACGACTGTCTTGGTGTGCTTGGACCACTGTTGTGTCATCGGCAAACTTAATAATGGTGTTGGAGTCGCGCCTGGCCGTGCAGTCATGAGTGAACAAGGAGTACAGGAGGGAACTGAGCACGCACTCCTGAGGGGCCCCTGTGATGAGGATCAGCATGGCGGATGTGTTGTTACCTACCCTTACTACCTGGGAGCGGCCCGTCAGGAAGTCCAGGATCCAGTTGCGGAGGGAGGTGTTTAGTCCCAGGGTCCTTAGCTTATTGATGAGCTTTGAGGGTAATATGGTGTTGAACGCTGAGCTGTAGTCAGTGAATAGCATTTTCACATAGGTGTTCCTTTTGTCCAGGTGGGAAAGGGCAGTGTGGAGTGCAATAGAGATTGCATCATCTGTGGATCTGTTGGTGCAATTTGCAAATTGGAGTGGGACTAGGCTTTCTGGGATAATGGTGTTGATGTGAGCTATGACCAGCCTTTCAAAGCATTTCAAGGCTTCAGACGTGGGTGCTACGGGTCGGTAGTAATTTAGGCAGGTTACCTTAGTTTTCTTGGGCACAGGGACTATGGTGGTCTGCTTGAAACATGTTGGTACTACAGACTCACAGACTCAGACAGGGAGAGGTTGAAAATGTCAGTGAAGACACTTGCCAGTTGGTCAGCACATGCTCGGAGCACACGTTCTGGTCATCCGTCTGGCCCTGCGGCCTTGTGAATATTGACCTGTTTAAAGGTCTTACTCACATAGGCTGCTGCAGAGAGCATGATCACACAGTCGTCCAGAACAGCTGATGCTCTCATGCATGTTTCCGTGTTACTTGCCTCGAAGTGAGCATAGAACTTATTTAGCTTGTCTGGTAGGCTTGTGTCACTGGGCAGGTCTCCTCCATGCTTCCCTTTGTATTCTGTGGGGGGGGGGGGGGTGTAGTACGATTCAACGCTTTGCCTGTTTGATGGTTCATCGGCGGGTATAGCGAGATTTCCCTGAACTAATTACAGTTGGTTTTATTTATGAAAGTCCTTAGGTGTGGAAGCTATTTACCTTTTAATCAAGTCTTTTTTTTTCCACTTATAATAATATGAAATCATAGAAAATAGCCCAAGGTCAAAAATAGAAAAGTAAATTGCCTTACATTTTATTGTTGAAGTCCCTGAACCAATCAAAGCTGGTTGAATTCGTTCAAGTGATTTGCGGTGGAGGCTACTGAAGTTTAGCCATAGATTGGACTGGCCAGGTCTCTGAACCAGTTGTTTTTATATATGGGGTGGAAGTATTTATCTGTAAAGTGAATGAAAATGAATTGATAAAGTCAAAAAAAGCTCAGCAAATTGCCGTGGAATTGAGAGCGATGTCATGGGATTTAGAAACTATTGCCACGTTTCATTACCATCCAAAAATAGGCGTTGCAGTTTTAAGACGTTACCTCTGAGCGGAGGGGAGTAACGTTTTAGCTAAGAAAATACGACACCGAATATGCAAAAACAAGGGGTGTAACTTTTTCGATATCGATAACTGGTTCAGAATATGTCATTTATATCATTCTTACACGTTCGGTTGAAGCGGTATTAACGAGAGAAGTCGGAATCTTTAATATAAAGCTAACCCAGTCTCATGTTAGGGTGATAGCTAACGTTAGTAATACTGGTGTTTTAAAGATGAAGTTGTCTTCTGTTGTAGTAACATTGATATTAACGGTGGGTGTTTCTTATTACATCTATACACCGTTACCTGCTGCCATCGAGGAGCCTTTGAAACTGATGCTGCTGGACGCCTTATTCCGTGCTATGCTGCAAGTGGTAAGAAACAAGAAGAATAGCTATAAGCGAAATCATACTTTACTTTGCATTAGCTTGACAGTTCTTTAAATGAACGAGTAGTAGGCAATGCTTTCTCTATCACTCGACTTATGTATCGCATTCAGGTGCAGCAGGTTTAGGCCTATTGGTTTAAGACACTGAGTTGGAGGCTATACTAGCTAAATCGTTTTTATAATGCAGCTAACATGTGGCGCGTTGTAAAGCTAGCTAGTTAGTCTGAACAAGTAGAACATGTGAACTGATTTGGTGATCTAAGTAAAACAATGCTTTACTGTGCTTTCTCCAGCCCTTGTGTGAAATCATATGTGGATAATTGATTTGAATTGGCTAAATACAGCACAAGCTCTTTTACAGTCCTTGTGTGTGTGTGTGGCCCTTCACCTAGATTTCACACAGTCATGGGGTAAGTAGATTGCTAAAAGTGTCCTCTGGGAGCCCTATCCTGGCCAAGGATCTGTGCTGTCTTGCCAACTCCTATGGTGGTCATTGCCAAGGGTGTGACATTGACCATAGGAGTTGGTAGGACAGAACAAACACTCACTCTCAAGTCAAAGCCCTAGCCCCTAGAACAGGGTTAGCATACTAAACTACCAGGGATACTCCAGCTCTCTGACCTCATTCAAATGCCTCTCTCTCGCCCTCTCCATCTCCCCCCTATCTCTCTGTCCTTCTCTCCCCCTTCTCCCCCAGGGTGACCTGTGCCAGTGTCTGGGTCTCAGTCACCACATCCCATGGATTCGGGGGACCATATCGGGGCTGGAGACCCTGGGGGAGATGGCGGGAGGGCAGAGAGGCGGGGTGAGGGTGAGTGACGTGGACTTTGACAGAGTCCCGGTGCGTGTGTACGAGCCCCCGGCCGCGGGGGGAGGAGAGGGGGGTCTGAGGAGGGCTGTGATGTTCTACCATGGAGGAGGATGGGCCCTGGGGGCCACCAGTAAGTGTGTGTGTTTACCAGCATAAACACATCTAGTTCATGATGTAACCCTAATGTAACAACCTTTGATTTCTCACTGTCTTCCTCTTTCTCTCCTCTACTCCCCCATCTCTTTCTCTCCTCTACTCCCCCATCTCTCTCGCTTTCTCTCCTCTACTCCCCCATCTCTCTCTCTCTCTCTCTCTTTCTCTCCTCTACTCCCCCATCTCTCTCTCTTTCTCTCCTCTACTCCCCCATCTCTCTCTCTTTCTCTCCTCTACTCCCCCATCTCTCTCTCTTTCTCTCCTCTACTCCCCCATCTCTCTCTCTTTCTCTCCTCTACTCCCCCATCTCTCTCTCTTTCTCTCCTCTACTCCCCCATCTCTCTCTTTCTCTCCTCTACTCCCCCATCTCGCTCTTTCTCTCCTCTACTCCCCCATCTCTCTCGCTTTCTCTCCTCTACTCCCCCATCTCCCTCTCTTTCTCTCCTCTACTCCCCCATCCCTCTCTTTCTCTCCTCTACTCCCCCATCCCTCTCTTTCTCTCCTCTACTCCCCCATCTCTCTCTTTCTCTCCTCTACTCCCCCATCTCTCTCTTTCTCTCCTCTACTCCCCCATCTCTCTTTCTCTCCTCTACTCCCCCATCTCTCTCTTTCTCTCCTCTACTCCCCCATCCCTCTCTTTCTCTCCTCTACTCCCCCATCCCTCTCTTTCTCTCCTCTACTCCCCCATCTCTCTCTTTCTCTCCTCTACTCCCCCATCTCTCTCTTTCTCTCCTCTACTCCCCCATCTCTTTCTCTCCTCTACTCCCCCATCTCTCTCTCTCTCTTTCTCTCCTCTACTCCCCCATCTCTTTCTCTCCTCTACTCCCCCATCTCTCTCTCTCTCTTTCTCTCCTCTACTCCCCCATCTCTTTCTCTCCTCTACTCCCCCATCTCTCTCTTTCTCTCCTCTACTCCCCCATCTCTCTCTCTCTCTCCTCTACTCCCCCATCTCTCTCTTTCTCTCCTCTACTCCCCATCTCTTTCTCTCCTCTACTCCCCCATCTCTCTCTTTCTCTCCTCTACTCCCCCATCTCTTTCTCTCCTCTACTCCCCCATCTCTTTCTCTCCTCTACTCCCCCATCTCTTTCTCTCCTCTACTCCCCCATCTCTTTCTCTCCTCTACTCCCCCATCTCTCTCTCTCTTTCTCTCCTCTACTCCCCCATCTCTCTTTCTCTCCTCTACTCCCCCATCTCTCTCTCTCTCTTTCTCTCCTCTACTCCCCCATCTCTTTCTCTCCTCTACTCCCCCATCTCTCTCTCTTTCTCTCCTTCTCTACCCACCCTAATTCTTTCTCTCCTTCTCTACCCATCCTAACTCTTTCTCTCCTTCTCTACTCCCCCTACCTCTCTCCTTCTCTACTCCCCCTACTTCTCTCCTTCTCTACTCCCCCTACCTCTCTCCTTCTCTACTCCCCCTACCTCTCTCCTTCTCTACGCCCCCCACCTCTCTCTTTCTCTCCTTCTCTACCCACCCTAACTCTTTCTCTCCTTCTCGACTCACCCCACCTCTCTCTTCCCCCTCCCTGTCTTCCTCTCAGAGATGGGGAGCTATGATGTCTTGTGTAGGCAGATGTCTGATGAGCTGAATGCAGTGGTTGTGTCTGTAGAGTAAGTGTGTCTCCTCTTTTCACACTGTATTAGCTTCAGTTACACACACACACACACACACACACACACACAATATGAAAGTCTTGGGTTCTTATAATGCCATAGTAACAAGTTAAGGTTTGGACAAAATTGTTATATTACTGTGTGTGTGTGTGTGTGTGTGTGTGTGTGTGTGTGTGTGTGTGTGTGTGTGTGTGTGTGTGTGTGTGTGTGTGTGTGTGTGTGTGTGTGTGTGTGTGTGTGTGTGTGTGTGTGTGTGTGTGTGTGTGTGTGTGTGTGTGTGTGTGTAGGTATCGTCTGGCTCCAGAAGTGCATTTCCCTGTGCAGTATGAGGACTGTCTGGCTGCGGCCAAGCACTTCCTGGAGCCGGGCATTCTGGGAAAGTTGTCTGTGGATCCACAGCGTGTGGCCGTGTCAGGCGACAGCGCTGGAGGAAACCTCGCTGCGGCTGTCGCACAGCAGGTACACACAAACACACACACACACGTCTACACAGACACACTAACACACTCTCCCTGTCTTCACAGATCTCGATAGATGACAGTGTGAGTGTGAAGTTCAGTGTTCAGGCGTTAATCTACCCAGTCCTCCAGGGTCTAGACCTCAACACTCCATCCCACCAACAGAACCACAACATACCCATCCTACACCGCTTTATAATGGCCAGGTACACACACACACATGTTCACACACACTGGTGCACATCTGCACACACACACAGTCACACACACACCTGTGTTAGTAACCCTCCTCTCTCTTTCTCCGTAGGTTCTGGCTGCTCTACCTGGGGGTTGATACCTCTCTCCATCCCCTCCTCTTGTCCCCCTCCTTCCTCCATCATCCCTCCATCCCTCCCTCCCTCCGCTCCCATCTCAACTGGACCAACCTTCTGCCAGCCAAACACATTAAGCATTACAAGCCTGTTGGCATGGAGATGGGGTCACAGGAGGTCATGGGGCAGGAGGGTAATCTTCTCCCGGTGTTGTTGGATGTCCGAGCGGCGCCGCTGCTGGCGGAACAGGGGGTTCTGGGTAGAACGCCGCGAGCTTACATTCTAACGTGTGAGTACGATGTGCTCAGAGATGATGGGTTGATGTACACCAGGAGGCTACAGGACGCGGGCGTCACGGTTTCCAGCCATCACTATGACGATGGTTTCCACGGCGCCTTGAGTTTTGCACACTGGCCATTTTTCTTTGATGTGGGGAAAAGAATGATCAGAGGATACATGGACTGGCTGCAGGAAAACCTCTAGTGTGTGTTTGTGTGTGTGTGTGCGCAACTGCAAACCCAAAGCCATCTTGCAGTCAGAATTTCAGACCAATGTTCAGGTTAGACAAGCAGATGTTTTAAGGCTTTTAAACTGGGTTCAACCTGATTGTTGACCTGGGTTAGAATGTCTCTCTTACTGGGTTAAACTGGATCAAACTGGGTTGGACGGGTGTTTTAAACTGTGTTAGATTGTAAGAATATAACAGAGACACCGTTCCCTGATTTGTAGCTGTTTGCACTCTGGGGGGTGTGTGAGTGTGTCACAATATGTTTGGTTCCGTTAAACACACACACGCCATCCTATCCCAGCTCTGCTCACCTGACCTGAACAATACATATGCTGTGTTTTAAACATGCAGTCTGTTATGTCTGTCAAACTAATACACTAAAATAAACGTCCATCTAAGCCAATCAATGCGCAGTGTTAGAATGTGGTAATCTGATAACAGTCCTAGTTCTAGACTAGATTGGGTTAAATTATGTTATGTGCACAACTGGTTTATACATCAATGCAATCTATAAAGAATTGTGCCTCTATGGAAAAACCATGAAGACTCAAAAGGTAGGGTCATACAACACGATCCCCTGGTGCTGTGAAAAGCAATAACACAACTTGAAAAATAAGTATGTTCTTTAGACAAGTTATGGAGTGAGGAGTTCATCTACAACCAGACTGTATTTACACACTTCATCTGACAACGCTGTGAGAGCTTGATTGTTTTCCACTGAACAGAATGATCTCAGTTGTCCCCAGTAACTGCTGCTGGGTGTCAGTACTTTATGTACAATTATGATTGTAATGGTTGCTAGATGTTTAACCCTCTAATAAATATGAATCAGTTTAAGTGCTTCTCGTTTTATACTGTAGGCTTACAGTGTTACACATACATACACACACACACACAGCCAGTACAATATACACACTTGTGTTTCGAAAACGATTTCAACATATGTATAATGCATGATACATTTAGCATGTTGCTTATTCTACCAACCAATTCTACCAATCCAATGTTAGCTCTACAACAGTGCTTAGGAAAGGAGTTGTGGCTAGGAGGGAAGGGGCAAAGGGCGTCGGTCAGACCGACCAATCACAGAGGAGATGCCAAACCAACTTTCTGGGGAGTGTAGTTTGTATTTCCATGACATTCAGACCAAACATCAATCTACAACCCCTCAAGGTTGACCTATCATATACGGTTCTAAATATGTTGACACGTCAAGTCAACCCCCCTCCCCTCCTGATCTACCTCGTTTTTGACTGGCCATTCAAAAAAAAGAACGTCTGGTGATTGGCTCAATCGCGCGTCACTTTCTTACAGTGCCCACCAACCCTGGTACGTCAGTCAGACAGCAATGGCGGCCTTCGCTGTAGCACGGAGAGGCTGTGGTCTGCTTTCCGGACTAAAAGCTTCTTTTAAAACATTCGGACAGGTAAAACATGGCGCGGCTTCGGCAGCGGTTGCACAGTCCGAGCTGCAGCAACAGTCGCGGCGGTGGTATTCCGTTAGTCATCTCTCCGTTCAGGAGAGGATAGACAGAAAGAGGAATGCTGCGCTGATCGGAGGAGGTCAGAAGAGAATTGACGCGCAACACAAAAGGGTAAATAATCTGAGCATGCGCAAGTCTGTCAGTTTGGTGTATTTATCTGTTTGCCTGTCTGTCGGTCCGTTTAACGTTTTGTCTGTGTAATGATCTTCTCCACAGGGGAAGCTGACAGCCAGAGAGAGAGTTGAGCTCCTGTTGGATAAAGACTCGTTTGTAGAGTGTGACATGTTTGTGGAACATCGCTGCTCTGACTTCGGCATGGAAGAGGACCACAACAAGGTAACACTTCACCATAGAGGTTCCTACATTTTATCCAGCCTATGGACACAATGGAATAAACTGATTAATAAAAAATAAAAAAAATATTATCATCGACATGGTTTCAGCTTCCCTCTCCCTCTAGTTCGCAGGGGACAGTGTGGTGACTGGACAGGGGAGGATCAACGGAAGGCTGGTGTACGTCTTCAGTCAGGTACACACACACACACACATCAAAGTAGTTACCATTTATTTTCATAATAAATGTCTCTTGCTCTGTTTTAGGACTTCACAGTATTTGGAGGCAGTCTGTCTGGGGCTCACGCACAGAAGATCTGTAAGGTAGGAGGACGGGCTCACTCTCCAGAGCCTGGTGGTTCACACCACTCCTGCTTCTCATTCATTACTTCTAGTCACATCCCTTTTTGTCTGTAGATCATGGACCAGGCCATGATGGTGGGTGCTCCAGTCATTGGTCTAAACGACTCTGGCGGAGCCAGGATCCAGGAGGGGGTGGAGTCACTGGCTGGATACGCCGACATCTTCCTGGTAAGGGGGCGGGGCTTGATTAGACTGGTTACTGGGATGAGATTGACAGCAAAGAAATGACATCGCTTCGAAAATGTACTCTCCCGGTCTCTTTGTCTTTGTAGAGGAATGTGATGGCTTCAGGTGTGGTTCCTCAGATCTCTCTGATCATGGGTCCCTGTGCTGGAGGAGCTGTCTACTCTCCTGCCCTGACCGACTTCACCTTTATGGTCAAGGTAAGACACACACGGTATAGGAGAACCACAGGACCCTTCCTGCATAGATGCACTGTACAATTAATACAACTAACATGGGTTATATCCAGATCTTTGTGTGTGTGTGTGTGTGTAGGACACCTCATACCTGTTCATCACAGGTCCTGACGTAGTGAAGTCTGTCACCAATGAAGACGTCACTCAGGAGGAACTGGGCGGAGCTAAAACACACACCGCCGTGTCAGGCGTCGCTCACCGTGCGTTTGAGAACGACATCGATGCTCTGCTCAACCTCCGAAACTTCTTCAACTTCCTTCCTCTTAGCAACCAGGACCCCGCCCCTGTTACCGAGTGCCACGACCCCAGGTACCCAACCACAGAACTCGTCTGACAGACTAGCCAATCACAGAACTGAACATGTAATCCATGGGAAGGGCCTTTGGAGGATGTTTGATCTCATCCCTCTCCTCTCCAGTGATAGACTGGTTCCTGGTCTGGACACCATTGTTCCCTTTGAGACCACTAAAGCCTACGATATGCTGGACATCATCCAGGGGGTAGGACACACACACACACACACACACACACACACACACACAGAGCCTGTTGTCTATTGATCTGTGGTTTTAACTTTAGATTACGGATGAGAGGGAGTTCTTTGAGATCATGCCTAACTACGCTAAAAACATCGTAGTGGGATTCGCTCGCATGAACGGACGAACTGTTGGAATTGTAGGGAATCAACCTAAAGTAGCGTCTGGTGAGTAGAAGAGTCGGATGGATGGATTAGTGATGATGATGATGGTGGTGATGATGCTTCTCCTGTGTGTGCAGGTTGCTTGGACATTAACTCATCAGTGAAGGGAGCTCGCTTCGTTCGTTTCTGTGACGCTTTCAACATCCCCATCCTCACCTTCGTGGACGTGCCCGGCTTCCTGCCAGGTAGTGCGCAAGTCTGACTTTCCTCATGAACAAGTAAATGTCTCACTTGACAGCTTTCGCATAAATTGTGAAACCGTCGTACTGCCATGTTGTTTTGATTCAAAACAAGTTTAAGATTTTTTCAAACCAGAGGATTCCACCTTCCTCGCCGTTTCTCTCAGGTACGTCTCAGGAGTATGGCGGTATCATCCGACACGGGGCCAAGCTACTGTTTGCCTTTGCTGAGGCCACCGTCCCCAAGATCACCATCATCACTAGGAAGGCCTACGGAGGAGCGTATGACGTCATGAGTTCCAAGCACCTGCGAGGAGATGTGAACTACGCCTGGCCGTCTGCAGAGGTGGCCGTGATGGGAGCCAAGGTAACACAACACACACAAGACCAAGGTAACACCACACACCTTCTACACAAGACCGAGGTAACGCACGCATACTTCTAGCCATGGCAACATTCACAATGTCAAAATGAAACAAAAAGAAAGTCAGTGCTCACTTGAAAACATTCCCAACATGTCTGCCTCTCTAACATGTCCCCAGGGTGCTGTACAGATCATCTTCAGAGGGAAATCCAACCAGGCAGAGCAGGAGGCTGAATACGTAGAGAAGTTCGCCAACCCTTTCCCTGCCGCTGTCAGAGGTACACACACACTCCATCCGTTCCAACAAACCTTACACCCACTCCCCTGTCGTAACCGTGTGTGTTTTAGGGTTCGTGGATGACATCATCGTGCCGTCGACCACCCGGAAGAGGATCTGTAGGGATCTGGAGGTTCTGGCCTCCAAGAAACAGACCAACCCCTGGAAGAAACACGCCAACATCCCACTCTAACAGACACCTTCAACCACCCGACCTGTCTGTCTCCAAGCCCATCACCTGTCTCTCACTTCACCTATAGCTTAGATCAGGGCTCTTCAGCCCTGCTCCTGGAGAGCTAGGTTAACTCCAACCCTGCTCCTGGAGAGATACTGTCCTGTAGGTTTTCGCTCAAACCCCAATCTAGCCACCTGATTCTAGTAATTAGCTGGTTGATAAACAATAGGGGTTGGATCAAAAACCTCCAGGAGGGTAGCTCACCAGGAACAGGGTTGGAGAGACCTGGCTTAGATCAATTTATGTCTCTAACCCTGTGGGACTTGTTTGGAAGAATCAGCTGTTTTCTATCTGGTTAAATTAACACACCTGCCGTGAGTCCATAGACTAGTTTGTCAAATAAAAATGTCTCTTTGTCCGCGTGTGAGACAATGTTATATCCCAATGGCAGTTTGAACATGTGTGTGTGATAATCAGCCTCACTCATCCTAGTCACCAATGCTGGAAGAAGTACCCACTTGTCATAATTGACTAAAAGTAAAGATGCCTTAATAGAAAATGACTCAAGTTAAAGTGAAAGTCACCCAGTAAATGTCTAAGTGTTTTTTTTTTTAAATGTAATTGCTAAAATATCAAAAGTATAACTTGCAAATTAGATGGCACCATTTTGTTTTTTCATATCCAGGGGCACACCAACTCATTCTTTGTAAACGTCAGTGTTTAGTGAGTCTTCCAGATCAGAGGCAGTAAGGATGACCAAGGATGTTCTCTTAATAAATTTGACAATTTTCCTGTCTTGCTAAGCATCGGAAATGTAATGAGTACTTTGGGTGTCAGGGAAAATGTACATTATTTTCTTTAGGAATGTACAGATACTGTTGTTGCTCAGTCTCCATAATTTGGAAAGTGTTTAGACTTTGTCCACATTGTTAAGTTACTGTCTTGGAGCTCTACGGATAAGTCCTTTGACATACTGTGGGACTTTATTTATTTTATTCCACCTTTATTTAACCAGGTAGGCTAGTTGAGAACAAGTTCTCATTTGCAACTGCGACCTGGCCAAGATAAAGCATAGCAGTGTGAACAGACAACAGAGTTACACATGGAATAAACAATTAACAAGTCAATAATACAGTAGAAAAAAGGAGAGTCTATATACATTGTGTGCAAAAGGCATGAGGAGGTAGGCGAATAGTTACAATTTTGCAGATTAACACTGGAGTGATAAATGATCATGTACAGGTAGAGATATTGGTGTGCAAAAGAGCAGAAAAGTAAATAAATAAAAACAGTATGGGGATGAGGTAGGTAAAATTGGGTGGGCTATTTACCGATAGACTATGTACAGCTGCAGCGATCGGATAGCAGATGTTTGAAGTTGGTGAGGGAGATAAAAGTCTCCAACTTCAGCGATTTTTGCAATTCGTTCCAGTCACAGGCAGCAGAGAACTGTAACGAAAGGCGGCCAAATGAGGTGTTGGCTTTAGGGATGATCAGTGAGATACACCTGCTGGAGCGCGTGTTACGGGTGGGTGTTGCCATCGTGACCAGTGAACTGAGATAAGGCGGAGCTTTACCTAGCATGGACTTGTAGATGACCTGGAGCCAGTGGGTCTGGCGACGAATATGTAGCGGAGGGCCAGCCGACTAGAGCATACAGGTCGCAGTGGTGGGTGGTATAAGGTGCTTTAGTGACAAAATGGATGGCACTGTGATAAACTGCATCCAGTTTGCTGAGTAGAGTGTTGGAAGCAATTTTGTAGATGACGTCGCCGAAGTCGAGGATCGGTAGGATAGTAAGTTTTACTAGGGTAAGTTTGGCGGCGTGAGTGAAGGAGGCTTTGTTGCGGAATAGAAAGCCGACTCTAGATTTGATTTTCGATTGGAGATGTTTGATATGAGTCTGGAAGGAGAGTTTACAGTCTAGCCAGACACCTAGGTACTTATAGATGTCCACATATTCAAGGTCGGAACCATCCAGGGTGGTGATGCTAGTCAGGCGTGCGGGTGCAGGCAGCGAACGGTTGAAAAGCATGCATTTGGTTTTACTAGCGTTTAAGAGCAGTTGGAGGCCACGGAAGGAGTGTTGTATGGCATTGAAGCTCGTTTGGAGGTTAGATAGCACAGTGTCCAAGGACGGGCCGGAAGTATATAGAATGGTGTCGTCTGCGTAGAGGTGGATCAGGGAATCGCCCGCAGCAAGAGCAACATCATTGATATGTACAGAGAAAAGAGTCGGCCCAAGAATTGAACCCTGTGGCACCCCCATAGAGACTGCCAGAGGACCGGACAGCATGCCCTCCGATTTGACACACTGAACTCTGTCTGCAAAGTAGTTGGTGAACCAGGCAAGGCAGTCATCAGAAAAACCGAGGCTACTGAGTCTGCCGATAAGAATATGGTGATTGACAGAGTCGAAAGCCTTGGCAAGGTCGATGAAGACGGCTGCACAGTACTGTCTTTTATCGATGGCGGTTATGATATCGTTTAGTACCTTGAGCGTGGCTGAGGTGCACCCGTGACCGGCTCGGAAACCAGATTGCACAGCGGAGAAGGTACGGTGGGATTCGAGATGGTCAGTGACCTGTTTGTTGACTTGGCTTTCGAAGACCTTAGATAGGCAGGGCAGGATGGATATAGGTCTGTAACAGTTTGGGTCCAGGGTGTCTCCCCCTTTGAAGAGGGGGATGACTGCGGCAGCTTTCCAATCCTTGGGGATCTCAGACGATATGAAAGAGAGGTTGAACAGGCTGGTAATAGGGGTTGCGACAATGGCGGCGGATAGTTTCAGAAATAGAGGGTCCAGATTGTCAAGCCCAGCTGATTTGTACAGGTCCAGGTTTTGCAGCTCTTTCAGAACATCTGCTATCTGGATTTGGGTAAAGGAGAACCTGGAGAGGCTTGGGCGAGTAGCTGCGGGGGAGGGGGGGGCAGAGCTGTTGGCCGAGGTTGGAGTAGCGAGGCGGAAGGCATGGCCAGCCGTTGAGAAATGCTTGTTGAAGTTTTCGATAATCATGGATTTATCGGTGGTGACCGTGTTACCTAGCCTCAGTGCAGTGGGCAGCTGGGAGGAGGTGCTCTTATTCTCCATGGACTTCACAGTGTCCCAGAACTTTTTGGAGTTGGAGCTACAAGATGCAAATTTCTGCCTGAAGAAGCTGGCCTTTGCTTTCCTGACTGACTGCGTGTATTTGTTCCTGACTTCCCTGAACAGTTGCATATTGCGGGGACTATTCGATGCTATTGCAGTCCGCCACAGGATGTTTTTGTGCTGGTCGAGGGCAGTCAGGTCTGGAGTGAACCGAGGGCTATATCTGTTCTTAGTTCTGCATTTTTTGAACGGAGCATGCTTATCTAAAATGGTGAGGAAGTTACTTTTAAAGAATGACCAGGCATCCTCAACTGACGGGATGTCGTCAATGTCCTTCCAGGATACCCGGGCCAGGTCGATTAGAAAGGCCTGCTCACAGAAGTGTTTTAGGGAGCGTTTGACAGTGATGAGGGGTGGTCGTTTGACTGCAGCTCCGTAGCGGATACAGGCAATGAGGCAGTGATCGCTGAGATCCTGGTTGAAGACAGCGGAGGTGTATTTGGAGGGCCAGTTGGTCAGGATGACATCTATGAGGGTGCCCTTTTTTACAGATTTAGGGTTGTACCTGGTGGGTTCCTTGATGATTTGTGTGAGATTGAGGGCATCTAGCTTAGATTGTAGGACTGCCGGGGTGTTAAGCATATCCCAGTTTAGGTCACCTAACAGAACAAACTCTGAAGCTAGATGGGGGGGCGATCAATTCACAAATGGTGTCCAGGGCACAGCTGGGAGCTGAGGGGGGTCGGTAGCAGACGGCAACAGTGAGAGACTTATTTCTGGAGAGAGTCATTTTTTAAATTAGTAGTTCGAACTGTTTGGGTATCGACCTGGAAAGTATGACATTACTTATAGACAGGTGTGTGCGCCTGTCCAATCAAGTTATGGAAACAGGATGCACTTGAGTCTCGTAGCAAAGGGTCTGAATACTTTTGTAAATGTGCAGAAATGTCAACCTGTTTTTGCTTTGTCATTATGGGGTATTGAGAGAAACATTTAATGAAGTTTAGAATAAGGCTGTAAAGTAACAAAATGTGGAAAAAGTCAAGGGGTCTGAATACTTTCCAAAGGCACTGTATGGAGTCTATTCTTAGAACCAAAACACACACAATCCAGAATTAGATTACAGATTTTATTTATTTAAAAAAGATAAGAGCAACAAGTTCACAGGAAGAAAAAAAGTATTTTAGAAGGTTAAAGGGCAGGTGATGCCATCGCTACAGAAAGAACCAATCATCTCTGATATTTACAGAAGGGCAGCTTAACCAGCCAGCAGAAGAACAATAGGGATGGGTCAAAGTGATAAGACAACCAATCAACTGTTATGTGTAACTACAGCCACATAAGACTAGAGGGGTATTCTCTGCTGGTCTCCACCTTCATATGCACTGATCTGAAAAGAGGACAGGTGAAATGAATATGGTAGAAGGCTACTGGATATTAGCGGTTACCTGTCCAGTTCTTCCTCATCAGTGCAGATGAAAAGGAAGTCACTTTAGACTGAGTCTGCACGACATCTACGGTCGCACTGGACACACCCTTATATGGCGCTTAACAGGCTGGGTATCCATGGCAACAGCCTGAGCAGTAGGGACTAATCAGATATAAGCATTTAGGCAACCGTTTGGCAACAAACAAGATACTTTTTCAGAAAGATAACTGTACAAATATCAGAACACAAAACTCACTTGATTTAAAACTTTGTACTAAAGCTACTGAAATTCAAAATATATTTATTTTTAAAACGTTTTTAAAAAGCTGCGATTCAACCGTGGGTGTGTCTGTCTGGAGCTGAGGGGGGAGGGGCTTGGGATTTGGCTATGACGTCACAGCCTCTTGTATGGCCAATGAGAACTCTTCTAGTTCTGTCCCATTGGTTGCTGTTTGGTGCATTTGCCAATAAAACTAAATAAAGGATATTCTCAACACTATCAAAGGGGAAGAGAGAGTAAAGAGGGACGAGACAGGAGTGAGAGAGTAAAGAAATGAAAGAGTAAAGAATTATCACATTTAATATCAAGTTCCATCTGGGGGGGTGGGAGGACTATACATGACGTCGGAAGTGGAACGAAACAACCATACAACTCTGTGGCATGGGGGACTGTATAGCCGGGCGCACAGGGCCACGAGAACCACAGAGCTAGTGGAGAGATTAGCCAAAACGCTAACAATAACAGGAAGTTAAAACAAGTCAGTGGGAACAAACAAGGAGGGCCAAAGTTTACAATATTTTTAAAGAAATGTTGAACAATGTTTTGTACGATAGTTTGTCTGATATTCTGTCCGGTTTGTAGCCAACACACCCACACGTCCACTGAACGATAAAAGATCTTCTCTATGTACGATAGATATTTTGTCTGATATTCTGTCCGGTTTGTAGCCAACACACCCACACGTCCACTGAATGATAAAAGATCTTCTCTATGTACGATAGATACTCTGTCCGAAATTCTCAGGGTTGAGCGGGATCTTTCGGCCGGCCAGTGAGTGGTTCTCTGGAAGGGATCCACTCCACACACACACACAAAGCTGTCAACTGGCTGATCAGAGTTCGAGTGTGTGTGATAAAAGTTCTGACAGACAGTCTGATGTTTGACAGCTCATCATGTCGAAGGCCCCTCTCCCTTTCAGGAAGGACTGGGAACACTGGATCAGAACATGGGCATGGTGAAACCCTGGGATAACGGACGAAAGAGATGTCGTTAAATGACAGATATCACACTGGTTTACCATTGCAAGGCTGTGTGTGTGTGTGTGTTCTGCTTACCGACTCGTCCTCGATCATGGCTGCTGAGTCGAAGAAGTCTGGTCTGAGCTCCGCCCTCTCACGCCTGTTCCTGGAGGGAGGCTGGAACGACAGAATGCGAGAATCAACGAATGAAGTGATACACACTGGACGAATTACACAACAGAATCGACGACCGAAAAGACAATCAAACACGACAGACTGGAAGTGATGTCACAGCAACAGGAAGTGACGTCACTAACCAGGTCGATGACCATGGTGTCTTCGAACTCCTCGTTCATGTCCTCCAGTTGACCTCGCGATGACATCATGACGTCCTCAAAGATTGGCTCTGCGTCATCCTCCATCAGACCACGACTAGAGAGAGAGAGGTGGGGGGTCAGTACATACACACACTAGACTAGAGAGAGAGAGGTGGGGGGGTCAGTACATACACACACTAGACTAGAGAGAGAGAGAGGTGGGGGGGTCAGTACATATACACACTAGACTAGAGAGAGAGGTGGGGGTCAGTACACACACACTAGACTAGAGAGAGAGGTGGGGGTCAGTACACACACACACTAGACTAGAGAGAGAGAGAGAGGTGGGGGGGTCAGTACATACACACACTAGACTAGAGAGAGAGAGGTGGGGGGATCAGTACATACACACACTAGACTAGAGAGAGAGAGAGAGGTGGGGGGGTCAGTACACACACACTAGACTAGAGAGAGAGAGGTGGGGGGGTCAGTACATACACACACTAGACTAGAGAGAGAGAGGTGGGGGGATCAGTACATACACACACTAGACTAGAGAGAGAGAGAGGTGGGGGGGTCAGTACATACACACACTAGACTAGCGAGAGAGGTGGGGGTCAGTACACACACACTAGACTAGAGAGAGAGAGGTGGGGGTCAGTACACACACACACTAGACTAGAGAGAGAGGTGGGGGGGGTCAGTACATACACACTAGACACACACACACTAGACACACACACACACTAGACACACGCACACACACACACTAGACACACGCACACACTAGACACACGCACACACACTAGACACACACACGCACACACTAGACAAACACACTAGAAACACGCACGCACCTGACACTAGACACACGCACACACACTAGACACACGCACACACACGCACACACACTAGACACACGCACACACACTAGACACACTCGCACACACACTCGCACACACACGCACTAGACACACGCACACGCACTAGACACACACGCACTAGACACACACGCACTAGACACACACGCACTAGACACACACGCACACACTAGACACACACACACGACAAGTACACACACACACGACACGTACACACACACACACTAGACACGTATACACACACACACTAGACACGTATACACACACACTAGACACGTACACACACACACTAGACAAGTACACACACACACACTAGACAAGTACACACACACACACACACACACACGTAGACACACACTAGACACGTACACACACACTAGGCACGTACACACACACACACACACACACTAGGCACGTACACACACACACGACACGTACACACACACACACTAGACACGTATACACACACACACTAGACACGTATACACGACAAGTACACACACACACGACACGTACACACACACACACTAGACACGTATACACACACACACTAGACACGTATACACACACACTAGACACGTACACACACACACTAGACAAGTACACACACACACACTAGACAAGTACACACACACACACACGTAGACACACACTAGACACGTACACACACACTAGGCACGTACACACACACACACACACACACACACACACACACACTAGGCACGTACACACACACACACACTAGGCACGTACACACACACACACACACACTAGGCACGTACACACACACACTAGGCACGTACACACACACACACTAGGCACGTACACACACACACTAGGCACGTGCACACACACACTAGGCACGTGCACACACACTAGGCACGTGCACACACACACACACACACTAGGCACGTGCACACACACACTAGGCACGTGCACACACACACTAGGCACGTGCACACACACACTAGGCACGTGCACACACACACTAGGCACGTGCACACACACACACTAGGCACGTGCACACACACACTAGGCACGTGCACACACACACTAGGCACGTGCACACACACACTAGGCACGTGCACACACACTAGGCACGTGCACACACACTAGGCACGTGCACACACACACTAGGCACGTGCACACACACACTAGGCACATGCACACACACACTAGGCACGTGCACACACACACTAGGCACGTGCACACACACACTAGGCACGTGCACACACACACTAGGCACGTACACACTAGGCACGTACACACTAGGCACGTACACACTAGGCACGCACACACTAGGCACGTACACACACACACACACACACTAGGCACGTGCACACACACACTAGGCACGTGCACACACACACACTAGACACGTGCACACACACACACTAGACACGTGCACACACACACACTAGACACGTGCACACACACACTAGACACGTGCACACACACACTAGACACGTGCACACACACACTAGACACGTGCACACACACACTAGACACGTGCACACACACACTAGACACGTGCACACACACACTAGACACGTGCACACACACTAGACACGTGCACACACACTAGACACGTACACAGTTTGTCTGACAGTCTGGTTGCGGGCCTTCATGTAGTTCATGGCTGTTCTATCCTTCCTGCTGTCCTCCATCTTCTGTTGGCCTAGCCAAGACATCTGCATCTGGGGACTGCAGAGGAGAGGGTTACACACACACACACACACACACACACAGTGCACGTGCGTACACACACACACTTACTTGTGTACATAGTCGTTCTCTGAGCCAGGTTCAGAGTCGTGGTCAGGTAGGTGTGTGTCCGCCGCCTGCCGTGGGTTTTCTCTGAGGACGGTGGAGGTGAGCTGAGGGGTGGTTAGCGCCCCCGGTGTCTGGAGGTTGTCATTACCACGAAGCCAGGAGGCCTCCACACTACTCTCCTCTAGTGGGCCGACAGAGAGAGAGAGAGATGGAGAAAAACACATATTTTAGCAACATCTGCAGGTACTTGTATTTACACAGGGAGTGTACAAAACATTAGGAACACCTGCTCTTTCCATGACAGGTGACAGTTCTGATCCCTTATTGACGTCACATGTTAAATCCACTTCAGTGTAGCTGGAGGAGACAGGCTAAAGAAGGACATGGATTGTGTGTGTGTGCCATTCAGAAGGTGAGTGGGGAAGACAAAAGATTTAAGTGCCTTTGAATGGGGTACGGTAGTAGGTGCCAGGTGCACCGGTTTGTGTCAAGAACTGCAACGCTGCTGGGTTTTTCACACTCAACAGTTTCCCTTGTGTATCAAGAATGGTCCACCACCTAGAGGACATCCAGCCAACTTGACAACTGTGGGAAGCTTTAGAGTCAACATGGGCCAGCATCCCTGTGGAACACTTTCCACACCTTGACTAGTCCATGCCCTGATGAATTGAGGCTGTTCTGAGGGCAAAAGGGAGTGCAACTGAATATTAGGAAGATGTTCCTAATGTTTAGTACCCTCAGTGGATGTCTGTGTTTGTGAGAGATAGACCCACCCTCGATGCGTTTACTCTTGTGTATTGGCGTCCGTCCCTTCTTGCTGCGGATGGAGCTGGTCTTGCTGCTGGCGCCTGACGTTACCGACATCCGGTCCCCATCCTCTCCTCCTGTTAGCAGACTGTTCCGGTAGGAGATTAAGGGCAGCCACACGTCCTCACGACGCTCCGACATCGACTCCGACATAAACTTCTCCAGATACGAGTGACTGGGAGGAGGAGAGAGACGGGTTACACACACAGTCTGCTTATTGTGCCATAATAATTTGACACACACACACACACACACAGGGCAGGTACTTACACAGTCTTCTTGTCCTGTCGCAGCAGTTTGGAGGAGAACTCTGAGAGGACCTCTAGGAAGGCCAGGTTAGGAGGAGGGAACTCTGCACCATGGGGGTTCTGGTACTTAAAGGCAAACTCTATACCATCTCTGTGGAGGGGGGAGACAGGAAGAGAGACGAGGGGGAGGGGGGAGACAGGAAGAGAGACGAGGGGGAGGGGGAGACAGGAAGAGA